>NC_142377.1:2795000-2820000 GCF_059441005.1 Hippichthys cyanospilos
TGTCGATCGAGGGTGGGAGGATTCTCTCGAGCGAGAGCGAGATGTTGAGCGAGCAATCAAAAAGGAATTTTGAGCGAGGAACTTCTTTTCAATATTTTTTTTCTGCGCTCAAAATCTGTTTTCGCTCGCTTAGTTTTATTCTCTACGCTCAATTGTAAGATTGTAAGACAAGATGTCCATTAATGATTCTAATTGACTGATTCAAAATTTGACTTTTGTTTCAGAACTATTCGGGAGAGTTGAACTACTTGGTTGCACTACATGAGCTGTACAAGTATATCAATAAATACTACGACCAGGTATGTATAAGTGTTCAGCCTATCAGTGTAAAGTATATGCACATTATGATGTGTATTAGGATTGTCATGTGGAGTTAGCTATGACTGAGTTATGACTGAACTCGCAAACTAGCAAAGAAGGCTTGGGAAAAATGATGCATACCAGCAGAAATTGCCTCATTATCACTCCCCTTATTGCCATATTACTTTTTTTTTTTGCTTAGTATTGTCTACTTTAAAATTTGCTCTATTGTGTGGAGTATAAGTTTGCTCGGCGAAGTGAACTGAATAAGAATTAGGGTTAGGGTCACAATTTCATTGTGTAGTGTTACTATGCACATGACAATAAAACTCTTGAATCTTGAAAGCATCCTAGCAACCTTCCCTAGGTCAAGTTTCACAAATTGATGAACACAATACAATCATGTCCAGGCAACAAGTGACATTGACTTACACAATATTGGTTACACATCAGCAGGAGTGCACATTGTTTTTTTTTCGTGGGTTACTCACATGAATATCAGGACGCACTGTTTGGTACGAAACCCTAACCCTAACCCTAACCCTCACCCTTTCAGTCATGAAAAAGTCCTCCTCAATGTCACACTCATTGTGGCTTCCGCATTAAGCCCCATGCCTGTGTGCACACAGCGACTTTGCACGATTCAAACCTGCGTCCTCGAAAAGTTTCAGAAATCCATCAGTTACTCCACACGGACAAGATTGTCTTCTTCTTTGCTGATTGATTGAATGAGCCCAAAAGCGATTGGTTTTCCTCCTCTGTGGAAGCATTTTATATCCATGGATGTCATCAAGATAAAAAGACCAAACAATTCCGTCCTGTCAATTGTTACTGTGGCATGTACAAATATATATTACTGTCTAAAGTCACAATTAGGCATTGGACAATATCAGATTCTGACTGTACGATAACCTTGAGCAAAAATATCACAGTATTGCGGTATCACAGTATTGAAATTACAGCTCATGAAACAGACAAATTTAAAATCTTTTTGAGTAAATTGTCATTTCCCTACGTTATAAAAACTGCTTTATTTTTAAACAAAATATATAATACAGCAGTCGTTAAAATAACCAACATTTACCATGCTAATACATACCTATATATATATATATATATATATATATATATATGTGTGTATATGTATATATGTATATGTGTGTATATGTATATATGTATATGTATATATATATATATATATATATGTGTGTGTGTGTATATGTATATATGTATATATATATATATATATATATATATATATATATATATATATACATATACACTTATACATATACATATACACACACACATATATATATATATATATATATATATATATATATATATATATATATATATATATATATATATATATAAAATTGAAACAAACCTTTCGTGAGCAACACGCGTTTTGCTCATTTTCTGATTAAACACATCCAATTTTAACTGAAATATAGGCACTTAATTAGGATTAAACAACAAGAGATTTAAAAATGATCATTCAACTATTATGTATATCAATCAATATTTCAATGTGGATTCTGTCAATTTATGGTGACTATTTCCAACTACTATGTATATCAATTAATAGTGCAATGTGGGCACTGTTCGCCGCTAGGCATCTAGAGTGGCGTTCTCGACGCTGTATCTGTATCCCGCTAGGCATAAAAAGCGGTGTAAAAATGGTGTTCTAAAGGCATTCGTCGTAACTCGAAAAAACACGAATTAGCGTCGTATTGTAGTGGAGCATGCATAATTCACCCATGGAACTTTTGTTGAGAAGAGGAATTCCAAAGCGAAAATTAATCTGAAGGGACTGCGTTAGAAGAGCATTGATGGCACGCCTTCAAGTTTTCTTCTTTGACATGCATGTCCATTGCTGATTTTGAGATATGAGTTGAAATGTCAATAAAAACACTGTTGTTGTCATCTCCACAGACTCCGCCTTGAACTCCGATCGCGACAGTATGATCTCATTTGCTTGCCAAAGGACGAGAGCGTGTGTGAGCTTGTTTGTGTGTACGTGTGCATTCGTGCATGTGTGTGTGTGTGTGGAGGAGGGGATAATCAGCATGAAGTGACAGAGTTCACATTTTACTATTAATTGATATGTTTTACCTGCAGTAGTTAGCCGTAGCCAACAACAAAAAAGAAAACGAACTGCTGATACGATTCTATCAATTTCAATCTCAGCAATCCTTTGCTTTACTTGTAGTGTATGTGACAGATGAACTTTAGACAAATTTGGGCAAATGTTAATGAAACCGTCTTTCATAGTCGTAGAGCAGAAACTTATAAAGAGAACTGCAACTCGCATTTGTTGAATGTCATGTCACGCATGATAATGCCATCCACTATAATGAAAAGTAAGTTGCCTTCTCATTTTCTGCTATCCCCTCACATGATGAATGTTGAATGGCTTTAATATTGTTATAACCTTAAGTTACTGTGTTGTGGTTCAATTGCAGCAAAACTGAAGAACTGAAAAAACGTTGATATTTGTAAATACAAACTCAGAAAAGCCAAATAGAACGAGTACAGATAAAAGTAGACCAAAACCTAATGAACAATGAACTACATGAAAGATTGTCAAATTTCGCCCTCTAGTGGTGCCGAAAGCGCGGGCAAAATACCCTGACAGACCAATCATTACAATCAGGAGTAGCCAAGTTCGGTCCTCAAGAGCCACAATCCAGCCTGTTTTTATTGTGTCCCTTCAACTAACACACCTGATTCAAATGATTAGCTCATCAGCATGCTTTGCAGAATCCTGATAACGACGCTGATTTGAGTCAGGTGTGTTGGTTGAAGAGATACATTGAAAACAGGCTGGATTTTGGCTCTTGAGAGACCTGATTACCTGAAGGACTAGAAAAAAAAAAAAAAAAAAAAAAGTCAAATTTAGCTCTCTAGTGATGGCGGAAGGGTGGGCAAAAACGCACTCACGGATCGACGGTATGATTTTTATTTGGCTTGAAAAAATGACAGACTGACAATGATGGAAAGAGAGCGGAGCTTTGACAAATGACAAATGTTGGACTAGCAAAAAACTGTAAGTTGCCCACCTCTGGTGTTTAGATGTTTTATTTTGGTTCTTTGTTTTTTTGTTATTTAAACTTGTTTTAATTGTCTGCCTACAGCAACATCCTATTTTCAACAGATTTAACATGCTGCATGTTTAGCACCAACATATTTCTAGAAAATGGATGGATGGATGGATGGATGGATATATATGGATATTTTCACCATAACACCAACAGAAAACCTCAGTTAAATAGCAGTTCAAACTCAAAATACATACTTCCATAGCGTTTTCTCCTGTCTCCCTTCTTTTTGCACATAATTCATATTTACAATCATAAATATATAAATACAATCATATGTACTGTATATGATATATCAATTTACACGTTACATGTATACAGGGTCTTATTCAAATTAGACATGATTTTTATATTTTTAATCATATATTTTGAAAACTCTGAGCATAGCCAGTGATTCACATCTTTTCAGTTCAATTTCAAAGTTCCATAAATCCACACCTTGAACAGAAATGCTTAACCAGTGAATTGCCCCCTGGTGGCCAGTAATAAAAAAAAAACTGCAGTTAAGCCGCACTGGATTTATAAGCCACGGGGTTCAAATCATAAGAAAATTTTTGTGGTTTACAGTCTGAAAATTACAGTAATTTCTAACAACTTCTTATTTGCCCACAGATAATCACAGCATTAGAGGAGGACACCACAGCGCAGAAGATGCAGCTTGGCTACAGGCTACAGCAAATTGCTGCCGCTGTAGAAAACAAGGTCACTGACTTGTGACAGGAAATTCCCACCAGTGTTACTGTGTTACAAATAGTGGAGTATGAGTACCTTGCTGGTTTAACTGCAATGTGTCAAAACACTTAAAAAAAAAAATCAGACTTCACATTTATGCAAAAGTGGCTAAATGTTTAACTCCACTTCACAATGTTAATATTTAGCAAAAGAATAAGATGGCTGAACTTGACCTCCCATTCCTTTTATTACCCTATGCGTGTACGAGACTACATATTGTTGATGTTGGGTTATTTTAAGAATATGACCATTTCCTGGGAAAGTAATGATGTGGTGTATAATGAACACAATTCAGGCCTGCTGTCTTGCTAATGTTAATAGATCTATTAGCTTGTTGCTGCTATTTTTTTTTCCTCATTTGTCTGAGATTGCTTAATATGTGGATGCTTAATATGTGTGAACAGTAATCCCTGATTATTTTTGCTGGTTGTCACTCATCCTGTATTGTTTTGGTGTCAAACTGATCACAGTCACCAATGTTGCCAAAATTGTGTAGCGATCAAGGTAGCTGTCTTCCTTTTTAAGTAATTTATTACAGTATATAGCAAACATCGTTTTCTTAAACGCATTCCCAATAGCTAATGAACGGAAAGTTTCTCTAATGCTGCTTTCTACCTCACTCCGCTGCGCCACATTACATCATTTTATTTGAGTACACCAGCTTTGAGAGTATAATATGCACAGAATTTATTGATACTTGCGATATATTGCAGTTTCAGTGAACACATGTTCAATTTGCTTTATTTACAGTACAAGAGATTGGAATTAAGTCCTGATCGCTAGTGCTTTAAAGTGCTTGAGAACAAGGAGTCATTTTTATGGCGTAAGACTGCTGTCAAAAGAAGTATGTGTGTTAACAATTTCTATGAATATACTCGAAAGTGTGTTGAGTTTGACTTGTTTTCGTATGAGGTCGACTCTAAATTGTGTTGAGTTGCGTCTGCGAGGTATTTTGAAAACAGATCTCATTTGCCCAACTATAACCTTTGCGAGACACCACTTCCCGTCTTTGCATGAATCTGTCCTTTGGATTGGTGGATCTGATCCTTTGCATTAGTTTTTTTTTTTTTTTTTTTTTTTTTTTTTTTTTATTGAATGATATAAACACACATTACAGAGTCAGCAACATAGTACAATATTAATGGACAGTATACAGAAATAATATAAAAGATCAAATAAGTGAAAAAAATTAAACATGGTCAGGGTTGTATTAAATAATTCCCCAAAATATAACAAAGTACGTTCACTTTTTTTGTTTGCTATTCCAGTTAATGTATCAATGTACATTTCAAAGTAGAAAATTTAGCCTTGTGAATGTGAAATTTACCAATTATTAAAATAAGGTTAGTCATATAACTCAAATACTTATTACATTCAAATTTTGTGATGATATCTCTTGGCATAATTGTTATGGAATGTCCAGTTCTATTGCGAATAAACATCTCAATGTCTTTCCAAAACAAAGATGTGAAGGGACAATGACAAAACAAATGTAAAACTCTTCCAGGCTCAATATTGCAAAAATTACATTAAACCTAAATTTCAGCAAATTTGGAAATGATTATATTACATGGGTAAATGTTGTGTAAAATCTTAAAAATGAATTTCTTTAATTTTGTTTGAAATACAGAATTGAAAGGGGTTTAACCATGACTTACGCCAATTAATATTGTCTAATTGTGAGTTCCAAAAAGGTTTCCCTCTGGGTGAAATCTTGTTACAATTTTGAAGTTCAGTTCTTAAATGTTTGTTTGATCCTTTGCATTCGTGAATCTGGGTAGGCAAATGAATATGACGTTACGCCAAGCCACCAGGCAAAGTCAGTCGATCTGCGAGTCATCCGCGCCGCTATTAGTCACGCACGCCTACGTCTTTTTTTGACAGCAATTTTACCCCATACATCAACATGATGATAGTTTGCAATGTGAATTTCCAATTTATTCATAAATTATTTAATGAAATTGGACTAACAAGCTTATGAGCGTGGCTTGCAAGCTGGTGACCTGTGTCTACATCCAAATCCATACATTGTTTGAAAATCATTCATATAAATTATAAATTGGTCCGTCACGATGTTCTTCAAGAAATTAATTGCCATGTACCTACCCACAACAATAAATAAGTAAACATAAATAAATAAAAATAAACAAATAAATAAATAAATAATGTGACCATCTTTATTTGTAGTTATTTAATCTTTATTTCCTAATAGGACTCCACTTCAGCGTTCGTGTGTGCAATTCAAAGCAAAGGATTTTTTCAAATCAACCGCAATGCTTGTTTGCCAGCAGGGGTCACCAGATGTTCCCGAAGCTTCCCTAAATGATGACGTTTTCCAATAAATTGGCCTTAAAAGCCCATAATATAATTATATAATTATCATTTGAGAATGACTAAAAACATTATCCTTAAGATTGAAGCCTGATGAGCTGTCAAAAGCTTCTATTTGGCCTTCACGTTTAATTCAGCCATTTTTTTTTCTGCTTTACGCATGCTCGGTGCGAATGAGTCGCAGATCAACTGACTTTGCCTGATAGCTTGACGTGATGTCATCTTAATTTGCATATCCAATTTCACGAATGCAATGAGATCCACAAAGTCGTACTCATACGGATAGTGAAACACATACTGTACATCTTTTTGACAGTGATCTTATGCCATACATCTTGCCCCTAATTTTACAATTTAGCTCTACTGAATCATGTTGATTTTACTGAAGTACACAGGTCACTGCACAAAAAAACTACCCACAATTTAGTGAAGTTTTTTTCAAGACATCCGTGATGTATATCCATGTAAGAGTCTGTCCTTTTTTTTAACATTCCTTCTCATTTTAGCCAATGAGGATACTTTTTTTCCTCTTTCTTTCTTTTTTCTTTTTTTTTTAAATTTTGTGCTAATGAAACAGTTGCCACAGCTGTGCATCATGGTTGGTACTATGAGCCATTGTCTGACAGAAACGATGTATTAGATACAAGGTTTCAAAATGAATCTTATGTATTGACTATGCTGATCGTCACTCGTTTTCAATGTTCTGAATCCATTCTGCTTTTGATTGGGGCACAGTAAAGTCGCGATCCTTTGATGGTGTTATTGTTTTTTAAATGCCAAAGGGGTCAAAAGGGCGATGTACTTATTTTGGAATAAATGATGCTCTCTGCTGGTACGGATCTTTCCCTTCTTCTAGGTGTTGATCTGTGGTTAGGTGATATTGATCTATACGTCTTTGCAGTAATGAACTGGTTGCGCATTGGTAACACTAGATCAAGCAATAAATCTGTGTTAGTTGTAACGTTTAAAAAGCGTCTTTTAGATTTGTATTAATAAAAAAATTAGTCACTGCCGAGTGTCTCAGTTCTGACTGGTACATAACTCATGAAGAGAGCTGCAATGCAGCTGAGTGATTTACATAAGCATGAACAGGTTGTCTGTTCAAAAAAATATCTCTTGAAATATGTAAACAGAATTGGTAATGATCAAAATGAGCACTCAGAGGGAGAAATTTACATTTGGAGATGTAGAGAAGGCCCTGCAAGGAGCCTTTTGAAAGCTGTTTTTCCTTTTTGTGTGTGTTAATATCATTGTAAGTAGTGTTTTTAAATGTTTCTGTCGTGATTTAACCTGTTAATTGAGAAGTGCAAATTCAAACAGATGCTGAGGCAATAAAGAATTCTTAATTTTGTGATTGTGGTGTTTTTTTCTTGAACAAAATTCTAGTGTGTGGATGTCACACAACAGTAACAATATACTGTACTGTCCAATGGTTGTGTTTGATGCAAAACAAGGAAAGATGCAAACAAGGAAAAAAGATGCAAACATCTCTCTCTCTCTCTCTCTCTCTCTCTCTCTCTATATATATATATATATATATATATATATATATATATATATATATATATATATATATATATATATATATATATATATATACACACACACACAGTATATGTATATATATATATATATATATATATATATATATATATATATATATATATATATATATATATATATATATCCACAGTATATGTATATATATATATATATATATACACAGTATATGTATATACTCGGTGATCCCTCCTACTTCGTGGTCTCAGTACTTCGCGGGTTTTTCCAGGAAAATTTTAAAATATTTCAAAATAAAAAAAATATTTAAATGCACAAACATTGAAAAAAGCAAAAAAGTACATTATACAATACTGTATTCATCAAATAACTAAGTAATATTAGTTAATAACTATGTTAAGAATTCTTCAAGCGTTAGTGCTAACGTTTTTTATCTTATTTTGAAATGCATGCTTTTAATTTGTCCAGTCGCGTTGCATCTCCGTTTCCTATTTTACGTTCTCTGTGCGTCATTCGGCTCGTTACGCTGACATAGTGAATGACAACGTAAGCTCATATTTATAGTTTATTATTATTTATGTTGATTACGCATGCTACTGCCTATGTTGTTTAAGCGATGACTGTTTTTCTGTGTTCGTTTGTGTAGAGGTTGCACTTCATAGTTAGTTGTTGTTAGTTGTTGCTAACCCGCTAATGTCGGCTAAAAATACAGTAAATTCATAGATTAAAGTTTGGCAAGTGTTTATATGTTAGTTGACTGACTTTAACATTGCTGTTGATTTATTATTCAACAGATACTACATGATACACCATACATGAGCCAAAATAAATGTGAAGTTCAACGTGATGACTTGCGTAATCTTTCACCGGAGGCTTGTTGCAGATAACCAGACCTGAGAACAAATTCTCAACAAACTAAGTAATATTAGTTATTTAATGAATATACAATAATGTTAATAAGGATAATGTAATGTTAAATAATAGGAGAAAGGAAATAAAATACGCTAAAAATACAAAAAAAAAAAAAGGATTGTTTATGGTTACTGAGGCTTTATTGGGGCGTACATAGAAATCTAGGAACTGATACCCTATTTCGCGGGTTTCAGACTTCGCGGGGGGTTGGCACCCCCATTAACCGCGAAGTAGGGGGGGAATCAATGTATATATATTGTTATAATGTATAAACAAGAGGACTTTTCGTCCCAGTCTTTCTGGTTGTGTCCTTGGTTGCATACGTTCTGGTCAGAAATATTCCATTGGTTCAGCACATCATACGACATCAACATCATATCAACATAACTCCCACCCAGAACTGGCTCTCTTCGGTAACTCAGAGTCTACTCTCAGCCACTCGTCAACGGTATGACAAGCATAAATGCTTGGCATGGTCGCAGCAAAAAAGATGATTCTCCTGGACTGGAAATATCCAAACCCCCCATATGTTACAACACGGGTGTCAAACTCAAGGCCCGGGGGCCAGATCCAGCCATCCACATCATTTCATGTGGCCCATGAATTACGAATTATGACTTCAAATTTCTGCCTAAAATAGCAAAGTTTGCATGTTTTATTCAACTATTACACATTTTTTATTACCAATACCCCTTTTCAAGATGTGTAAAATTTATTTATTTATTCATTTCACATTCTCAATGGCCCTCCGACAGAAACTCGCACTACAATATGGCCCATGATAAAAATTAGTTCGACACCCATGGTTTAGAAAAAGGCTCAGCGAAATGATTAATATTATTCAGTTGAGAACATACACTTTCACTGAACCAATGCACAAGATAAATTATTGGACAGCGTTATCTCTGCAGCACCTGTTCAAATAAATGCCTTGGTGATAAAAATAGTATTACAATGGAGGATCCTATTTTTTTTTTTTTTTTTTACATGTACAGCCCTGTTGCTTTTGCTGTTTGTTTGTTTTTTTTTTGTATTTGTGTGCATCGTATTTTTTGTATTTTTTTGTGTTATTTTTCTCATATCTATGTGTATAATTTGTTCACCCGCTATTTTAAAAATCTGTAAATAAGATACTTTAAAAAAATGTATACCAAATTTTCTTGTGCGTCTGTTGTCTCATTCACTTTTTGGTGCGTAGTGTCACTCAAAATATTCTTTAACATTTGCCATTTACTGAACTCAAGCAGGGTGGCACGATGGAAGATGCGTTAGCATGTCTGCCTCACAGTTCAGGTGTCCTGAATTCAAGTCCAGCTCACCCTGGCCTTCCTGTGTGAAGTTTGCATGTTCTCGCTGTGCTCGCGTGGGTCTTCTCCAGCCACGCTCATCTCCTCCCAAGTCCGAAAAACATGTACGGCAAGTGTATTGGACACTTCAAAAAGCCCTAAGGTGTTTAAACTGATGCCTGATAGGTTAAAAATCGCATCTTTTCATCATCCCTTCTGTAAAAGATAGTCAACTGGTTGTAAGGACTTCTATTGTGCCTCGTTTTGATGGAATTGGCTTCCACTGAAAGTTAGGGAAGCTTTCTCAATTGTGCTATTTTCAATACCATCACAACATATCTGTGCAGTCAGCATTTTAATCCAGTATGTAGCCTATAACCTGTTTTTTTTTACATCCTTATCCTTTTTATGTTTTTGTCACTTTTTTTTTAGTTTTCCTCTGAAGTGTTTTAATTGTACCATTTAGTGAAGTGTATTGAGACCATGTATCATAGTGATTTTGCACTTTAAATAAATTGGTTGATAGGTAGAAAGTTTGTGTTTTTTTTGTCTGCTATATTGCAAGCTGAATAACTTAACAACTTTTGCTGCCCAATGTTTAAAAACAAAAAAACTTATTATACAGTACTTACATTTGAATGTATGTTCTTCCAAGTCAGAAATCGATTAAAATCTATCTATCTATCTACCGACCGACCGACCTACCTACCTACCTACCTACCTACCTACCTACCTACCTACCTACCTACCTACCTACCTATCTATCTATCTATCTATCTATGTATCTATCTATCTATCTATCTATCTATCTATCTATCTATCTATCTATCCATCTGTCCGTCCGTCCGTCCATCTATTGAAGCAACTGCTTTTTGACCTCTGGCGCATTGTGTCAGTAGCCCATCACTAGCTAACAGCATTTTGTGTTCGCTGACGTTGTTATGGCATTATTGTCAATAAAAGAAGCAAGCAGACCGACCCAACGGCCGAGTCCATGCTTGTTCAACACAGGAATATTACTAAAACGGAGAGGATCATGTAAAGGTTACGATGTCGCCAGCTGATTCAATTTGGAGCTGTGTGCACTGGTTAGAGAAAACAGAAAGGTAATCCATTCGATTCGGTTATTAATTGTCATTAACTAATCACCAACTATAAAACTATTCAAAAACTTGGCAGAAAACGGGTGGTGTGCAACTTCAGGTATTTATGGCAAAATGAACTCAAAGTGCGTTGCAAGGAATAGAAAAAGCAACTGCTTCGAGCGCATTCAAGCTTACACTGGCGAGACGTTCAACGGCGGCTCACAATGTGAGAAATCTGAAACACGTTACGCTGCAACAAATATGTAAAACTATACCATCTATAAATATTTACTAAAATAAAATACATACATGTAAAAATAATTAAAAAATGCAACAAATATGTACATTACAGCTATAAATACTAGGAAATATGAATAATTTACTTTCATTTAGATTTGTTCACTTTTGTTATAGTTTTTACATTGTCGCCCAACTGTTGGTGTGTCCTATACACAGTAAGACAAAGAATACCAGAATTTAAAGGTAGAGTTATGGGTGCGTCCTACACACGATTGTGTTCTATGATTGGGGAATTACAGTACTGTACTTGTAAATTTTTTTATTTGCAGGGTGACACAAATAACGAAAACTTTTTAACAATGCAATAAAACCAAATGTGATGAAAGACAAATCTTTTATTCATCCATCCATCCATTTTCTATAGCCGCTTAGCCTCACTAGGTTCACTGGATTGCTGGTGCATATCCCAGCTGTCTATGGGCAGCAGGCAGGGGACCCCCTAAACTGGTTGCCGGCCAATTGCAGAGCACACAGAGACGAACAAACATTCACACACCCAATCACGCTTAAGGGCAACATTGTGTGTCCAATACCTGCCATGCCTGTTTTTGGAGTGTGGAAGGAAGCCGGAATGCCCGGAGAGAGTCCATGCAAGAGGAGAAGCAAACTCCACACAATAAGGCCCGAGATAGCTGGAATCAAACTCAGGTACCTTAATTTTGAAGCAGATGTGCTAACAACCACTCAACCGTTGAGCCTACGGTCATAGTGATTGAAAGCTTAAAACATGCCATTTGAGAAAATGATGGAATATCCTTTGTTTTTTCTTGTTGTTAATAATGTCCTTGAGAAGGCATCCTTCAGGATGAACGCATCTTCTGTCGAGATTCCTCATTGACCGTTGCAACATCTCAGCAGGGATTGTGTGAATTTAATCCTGACCTCTATTTTAACTCAAACAGTGGTCTTGGTCAAGTCATTTACACTTTACTCTTCAGATAAGAAGAAATGAAATCAAACGGACAAATCTGGTGACGTACATAGGTAGGGGACGAGGGAACTTTAAGACATCTTGACATCACACCGTGATGTACAATTCTTCCATAGCTTCCATTGAATTTCATGCAGTGTGTGATGTAGCTCTATCCCGTTGAAACCAAGTTTTTTCAACATGAGGAAAATTGTTAAAATCAGGTCTAACAAAGGAATGTAACGATTCGCAATGATAGTGACTATTATGCCCTGTTCATTAAAAAAAAAGAAAGGAAAAAAGGGCAGATGAGCCCATGTAATAAAACAGCATACATTACTGTCACCTTAACTAGCATGGAATTCGGAGTGAAATTCACAGCTGAGCTGTTTCAGCAGGCAATGAGGTACGTATCTCAAAAGCAAATTTTAAGAATGCATTCGGACAAGAGGACACCATCTAAAGGACATCATTAAAACAAAAAATGAAATCATTTCTTTAAAGGCATATTTCAAGATTTCAATTATAATGAACAAAGTACTTGCCTTCTATCACTCTTGCTTTTATTAGCCTGTTAAAAAGTTCCCCTTTTTAGGTATCACCCTGCATAATGACGTCATTGGCTTTGATTGGGGGGGGGGGGGGGGGGGGGGGTGTTACACGGGCATGTGGAGAACATACAAAATCCAGACAGGAAGGCCGGGACTGAAACTTTGACCTCTAAACTGTGAGGTGGACAATGCTAACCAGTCTTACACCATGTTGCCAATACTGTATATTTCTACAGAAAAAAAAAAAAAAACTTAAATTGTTGTTCACTAGTTGCGTAAAAGCCTTTGCCTTGTGTAGCTTGTGTGATTGTATGCATGTAAATATAACAGTTGTGGATATTGGGTAGAGGAAGGGACTCGGTCGTTTATCACATTTTATTTTTTCTCTGCAGAAAACAACACAGGACAAGTTGTCTTTGTGACGTTCCTGTACAGTTCTGCTTCCTAAATATACCGTACAAAAGATCTGAATTTACAACACAAAAGAACCACTTTTCTAACGGCGGTCCCACAACAAAAGAAAAGTAGAATTAAACAGCAACACATAAATGATTCATAGATTTCCATTGCTACTGATATCAGCATAAAAAAAATAAAAATAAAAAATCATTGCAACAACACATGAACACTTGAACACATGCACTGCAGTGAAATTAGCATATACAGTAATCCCTCGCTGTATCGCGGTTCATCTTTCACGGGTTCGCTGCTTCAAGGATTTTTTACAGTGTGAATATAATATATATTTTTTACAGCGCATTGTGCTCTGAATCCTGAATGGCTCCGGAGCTTTACTGTTGTCTCGAAATAAAATATTGACGCTGTATTGTATTGGTTTTTCACTTGTCAATTTATTACAAAAGGCAAGAGGATCCAAATTCTTGCTTTTGTCTCTCCTGTGTCTCTCCTTTAACTGCCGTGTCCGAACGTGCTAGTAAGCACGTTGATTAACAGCTTGGTCTCTGGGAGCCGATCACGTGACTCGTAGGCTTGCCGAGAGCAAACGCACACACTAGACACAAAGACAGCAACGGAAAAATGTGCAGCTTTGGACATCTGACTTTTATTTATTTTATAATAAATGGAAATTTCAAGTGTATTGTTATGATATAAGGGGCTTCACTTTAATTCGATGACCGGGCATATGCGTTTATAAAAATCTTCTTCCTCAAAAAAAGAAAGGGCTTAACCATTACTAATAACAATGTGCAGGTTCAGGACGAAGAGGCATAGCTGGGACTGTGAAATACGTCAGTGACAATGTTTCCAATTTTGTATTACTATATTAAAACGAATTAAACAAATTTGGGGCTTTAAATCAGGACTTGATTTTTGGTTTTATTCTATAGTTTAGTATTGTATTGTAACATAATAAAAAAAAATAAAGCTTGCTACTTCCCGGATTTCACTTTGCGCGGGCTATTTTTGGAACGTAACCCCCGCGATAAACGAGGGATTACTGTACCCAAATAGACCAAGCATTTAAAGTGAAAATGACTCATTGAAATTCAATTTGCAGTTGTACAAAATAACCATGACACAATACAAACCAAAAATATAAGTCGGGAGAAAACAAAAAAAAACCTTAATGGAACACTGTGTAAAAGTTGACAGTTTTTCATTACGGACAGCAGGAGGTGCTGCATTTACCATTATCCGTGGCAACAACAAACATGGCAACCTCTGAAGAAGTGCTACCCCCCCCCCCCCCCCCCCCTTTAATATAACGTAATGATAACTAGACCTACGATTATTATTAAAACATACTGTTGGTCGTTAAAAACACATTTATTTGCAAGTTTTTGAAGTTTCCAATCATTTCATTTATTCCTTTTTAATTGAAAACGGAAGTGTCCCTTTATGTAATTAACTGAAACCCTTTACATAAAGAGCACTGAAATTAGCTGCTGTGTAAGTTATGCTTCAAGAAAGCTAAATAAGTTAATGTAGCAAGCTCATCTTGCTGAAGTGTAACCAGTCTGAAGTAATTATAATAATGTTTAGCTGTGAATAATGTCTCATATTATCTATAAATGTGACCGAACAATAAATCAATAAAGTGAGCATTAATGTGTTAATGTGTTTTGTCAGTTAACATGTTTACTAATAGTAACCTTTGTGACAGCCCCTTTATTCAAAATCAAAAGAGGTATGTAAGTATCATTTTAACCACCACTCATATGCTTAGTCGTAGCTGTTATATATCCACAAGCATAAAGAAACGTTGGATTCTTTTCCCCTCAGTTCTGAACTGAGCTGTGTTTTCTTCTCACTATCCAAGTAATAATTGCATTTTTGTGGATTTACAGGAAATAAGGCTGACAAAGTGGAGCACCTAACCATGGCAGTGTTTGTCACTGGGAGAGAAGATTCCTTGCACTGACCAAAAGACATTTAAAAAGTCACTGAACAAGTTTCCTTTAGGTTAAATTTACGCTGATTGCCCCACATATATATGACTGAGCTCTTATAAAGTATTTTTTTTCCAAACAATTTTTAAACTTTTTTTTTGCTTGTAAATAAAAAGAAATGTATTTCGAAACGCTTTTAAATATTATACTTGTAAATTTGTACTATGTAAATGAAGTTGCCTTGCCTATCATTCAGGAGTATGGCAAGTTCAACTATTTGAAAAGATATTCAAATACTGTATATACTTTGCTACTGTGGTTTAGACATAAACTGAAACGATTCTTAAGTGAAATGTCCACTGAAAAGAGAAGAGCTTAACTTAAAAATAAAGGTAAACAGTCACAAGCAATATTCAGGCTTTGATTAATTTAAAACTATTCAATGAGTGTAACACCCAATTGAATATTTTTAAATTGACTACAGTGTGGTCTATTTAAGTATAGGGCCACCAACCACCGGTCCGTGGCCTGTTACCGGTGGGTGTATAAACTGGTACCGGGCCGCACATTTTCCACTCACTCTTTGAAAACAACATAACATTATCTGTTAAGACTCAAGTAACAACAACAACAATGCTCCTTGCATGAGCCTTCAGCACATGCAATGTCGCTGTCATTTGACAGCAACTGGGTTTGTAAAGGTATTACACAATTTTGTCATCAAGTTTTCACTGAAACTGGTGAAATAAAAGTGCATATAAAGGACATGCCGTGTTTGCGTGTGTATATGCTTCTTTCTGTTAAAGGGACACAGTGTTAAGAGTTAGACCATTTTTCATTATGGGCAGCATGAGGTGCTGCATTTACCATTGTCCGTAGCTATAATAAACATGGCAGCCTCTGGATAAGTGCCACCACCGATGTAATATATTTTAATGATAACTAGACCTACGATTATATTTAAAACAAACTGTTGGCCGTTAAGAACACATTTATTTGCAAATTTTTGAAATGTACAGTAATTGAATTTATTAATTTTTAATGAAAAACGGTTTAAATCCTACACATTGTCCCTTTTACTAGCCATTTGCTTTAGGAAGCGGATATGCAAATATAATCTTATCATCGAAGAGGAAACAATTAAATGAACACTGATATTCAATAGGTGACACGTATCTCCTTCTCAGTAAACGAACAAGTGGGCGCGGTTAGTGCCAGAGTGATACGTGTCGTCATTTAACAATAAACGAATCACGAGTCCGGTTTATTAAAGTTCCTCCCACGCCCGCATGCAGGCTAAATTATTGGTCGTTTTCTGGAAAGTCACAAGTGAGCGATGGACTATGGCTCTATTGCCCACACCTGCAAATTCGCGCCCGAGTGAGCGTTGTTTAACTGGGGGAAAAAAATTATCCCATTGAGTGCCATCATTGCATAGATCCATCGGTTTCACCGGCAGTGACATGACGACCTCTGCCTTCCAAAGCAGATAAAAAAAGCACATATACTCCACACCTCCCAAAAATAATCCATAAAAGACGAATCCTTTTAAATACGACATGCATAGATGTTCAGATATTTTTAGGGGTTCGATCCTCCATTAGTTATCCAATCGTCTCCAGTAACCCTACACGACCTTCCTTGTCCTGCAACTACTGTATTTCGCATTCGCATACATACAACCAACTCGGATTTTTTCCGCACTACTCCTTGAAGCAACGCCCCTCGTAGATTAGTTGGTGAAAAGAAAAGACAGCGCTGACTTTCAGCCAATTAATGAAACGTTAGGCAGCATTTCCAGAGACTGACACATAAACACCCAATCACGGGAAATCTTCGTATGCACCACCCAATGGAGCCCCTGCACGGTCGCCAGGGAAACCCCATGGCGTGGCTGTGTGTCAGTATCGCTTGGACCTGTGGTTGATGCCGGCGGGGAGGGGGAGAGGAGGGGGTGGGTGCCTCTCGAATGCAAAGATCCGGGGCAGAATCAGAGCCCAGTAACATATACAACAGTACCCTTAAAAAAAAAAAAGCAATTGCCAATACTCGGTGTTTTTAAGTTTTAAAAAAAATCGCTTGGAATATATCGGTGACACCCAATGGATGTAGTGCACTTGGAAAGGACAGGGAATCAAACTTTCCCTTTATTTATGGGAGTCGCGGAGAAGTTTCTTTCCTACCGCTGGAGAGCGAGCTACTTTTAAAGGCAAAGGATACAGGAGACACCGCGGCCGAAGGAGGGGCCTACTGGTTTGATTGGATTTGATGTTGGGCTACTCCAGGGAATTCTATGAATTTGCCTTGTTTGTGCAAGTTTATCATGCATCTTTAGGTGAGTGTCCGATTCTTATGAGAGTTACTACCATTATAATCGGCTGTGCGAGCCAGTGACTAAATAGTAGATGCACATTATCGCGATAACCTGTCCGTCTTGACAGCTATGTGGCTAGCTACGATAGGTAGCTAACTATTTAGCATACACTTAAGTTTATTTGGAGTCGTTGAATAGTGTCAACTGTATTCACTATTTCGTGTTTTTGCGGGTGACCTGAATGTCCGTCAAACATGAATCAACTAAGGCTGCTGCTTTTTGACTGGACTTCATGGTTTTATTATGAGCTTCTCGTGTTGTTTTTTTACTATCTTGTTAAGCGACGGAAACACAGGTACGTTTTAATAGCGCGTGATCCACCGTATGTGCGTACATATAATTTATTATGTGTGTGTGTGTTATTTAAATTTGTGTGTGAAAAGTACTCCATGTTAGTTGGAAGCGTTTGTCCACCAACCGTGGAGCACACTCCACTCCTCTTAGCTAATTAATTAAAAAAAAATGTAAAATGTACACTGACACGAAACCCGTTTCAATTATTCAGAAGTAAACTTTTATCATTCCGCGCGTTAAATATTAAAGACTGTAACAAAAATATTAATACTTAAAATGTGTCGTCGTTATGTCGTCGTTGTATGTAAAACTCTGATTATCCAAAACATGAAATCTCTTGGATCCAAAACATTTAGTTTAATCGTTATGGCATCAAATCTTAAAGGGGCTCAGTCAAATTTTCTTCTCAAACGTCCACGATGCAGTTAGCATGCACGTAGCCCGTGTTAGCCAAAGCGACCAGCTGCTGTTGTCTTGTAGGTGACGTTAGCTAAAAAATCGTCTTACATTGACATTGGCATTCGACCTTATCTTTGGGGTGAGTTAAAGCCGTTATTGTGGTGATTTTGTGATACGTTTCTGTGTCTGTTTTCAGCGCTGTTATAACATATGTTTTTGGCTACATTCCTAACTTTGCTCGGGCGTGTGAATCCGACTCAAAGCTCGGTTGTTGCACCCCCCCCCCGTTTGTGCATTTTTCACCCCTGCATGTGGGCAGTCGACTGACTGCACAGATCCGCTTGGTTGGTGACTTGCTGTTCTCCTCCCCCACTTACCGACCCCCAGCCTCGGTGGCAGTGAAGAGAAATAGGTGGTATTTTAGTGGGGAGCTTCTGTTTCCTGTTTTAGACTCCGATTTGTATAAATGCCCAAGTGCAAGTAGCGCCGTGGAATGTATACATTTCAATTAAGCGTCATCAGTGAAATCTGACGGACATTTATATTCTTGCCATCATTACAAACATTTTTTCGTATAAGTAGAGTTCGGGCGATTTTATGGGATAATAGTGGAATGTGCTGTTGTACAGTATTGTTTACAGTACAGCATGTCCTTATGTGTGCGGGAAAGAAAATGAAACTGGCCTGCTTTAACATTATAGTCTGCGGTTTACATTAAAACCCTATTTTCTAACTGCCTCTGTGGCAGTATGCGGGTGAATCATGGGAGTAGTAAGGATTTTTTTTTTTTGCAAATGATGTTCTCCTTGATGCTAGATTTTCCAAGGTTTTGCATTGTATCATTTGTTTCACAGATGTTGTTCACAGTTTATTTCAAATAATTGGACACGATTTATCTGCCAAATATTTTTTCAACTTCACTCCATCAATCAACAAATAGGCATTATCTGCATGAAGTTAAAAAATATTAAGTTTTCAATCATGGTAAATGTGCTACATTTACAATATCTTGATGAATTATTACAAACTATTAAAGGGCAGTGAATACTACCATTTAGTTCACACCTACATAATGTTATGTGTATGTACATCACACACATAATAGTGTCTTTAAAGTCACCTATACACGATGTGACTATAATAATATATGTCGCTAAAATTAGGTCTATAACGTCCTGTTTGGGCTCATCTCTGCTGCTGCTTCTTTTTAAAGAACAGACTGGGCAGGTTTCGTGCTTGACTTGCCTTCTCTCATTTGAACTGCTAAAACCAAGACATGCTGTTTCGAGTGACATGTTATATTCTTAGGATCTTAGATGATACTTTTTGTGAAGTTCACAACTTATTTACTTTCTTTTCAGAAGCTACCTGTAAACCCAACCCTTGGTTCTGGCAAAAGCATCCTCAGGTGTTAAAAAATGAAAATTAAGTTTTCAATTTATACTAAATTCACAAACAATTTTCTTCAAAATGACACATAATACAGAATTTGACAACTTTACAGGAATTTGAATGTTGAACGCCCTAATTTTGAGAGAAACACAAGTTTTGACACACATCTTTAAGCAACGAGTACCTTTTTTGACCTCAAACATTTGAGGAAATGTTGAAAGACCAATGCAAAGTAATTTCAATAGAAGGTAATAATATCTGAAATTGCAAGCCTTTACAGGCCTAAATAGTTTGATGTCCCAATGTCAATTGTAATTTCATCAATTGAGCAAAAATGTTGGCCTTAAACTCACAACTTTGAATGTCTCATTATGCATGGATTTAATTTTCTGAGGCTTCAGCTGACAAAATTTGTTTATTTTATTCTTGCTGCTAGTGAGTTTTTTTGTTTTTTTTTTAAGTATCATATATTTCTATGTGAAATTTTATACGTACAGTGGATCCCCGGGTTACGGCGTCCCTGGCTTACGTTTTGTTTTCACGTTACGATGTGGAATATTGAGTTTTTCATCCCCTCTTTAAGGCATTTATCCTGCTTTACGATGAACATCAACGGCTGTCAAGACCTGTGGGATTGGTTGTGTTTGTTGTTTTGCCCCCTTGAGGCGTTTTTAGGTAATTGCTCTTATTTTCTGTTGGTGTCAAACTGCTTCCACTGCAACGCATCACTACAATGCTGGTCTGCTATTCGTAGGCGTCTCGACTCCCGTTGCTGACTATTGGTCAGTGTGATGAGGTCACAAAGATGCTGGTCTGCTATTGGTCGGCCGATGGGGTCACAAAGATGGCTGCCTAAAGACTTGATCTCGTCTGAGAGTGCTTTCAATATCGTATTTATTTATTTATTTATCCATGAGTCCCAAGATTGCTAGTAATGCTAAAGAGAGAACTAAGAAGATGATTTATTTGGAAACGAAGCTGGAGATAATCAAGAAATACGAAGAAAGCTAAACTAGCCCAGCCTAGGCTACCCTTACATGGCCATAACAAGCATAAATCAAAAGGTAAATAAATCCCTTAGATATTTTGTATTTATTATATTATTTAATTTTATGGGTGAATATTATAAATGAGTAGCACTTACTATACTATTTTGAGACCAATTTATAATACACACACATATATATATATATATATATATATATATATATACACACACACAATTTTTATGTTTTTTTTACCTGGGGTTTTGCACACATTAGCTAATTAACATAGATCTGTATTGCCTGCCATACGGCAAATTCGTGTTAAGATCCCAACCGCTGAACAGATTAATCTCGTAAACTGAGTACCCACTGTGTGGCGTGTGTGTGTGTGTGTGTGTGTAATATATATATATATATATATATATATATATATATATATATTATCCATATGTGTGTGTGTGTAATATATATATATATATATATATATATATATATATATATATATATATATATATATATATATATAATATATACACACACACACACATTAGGGTGGGACGAGATCTTGTGTTATGTGATTTCACGCCACGAGCAAGCCACGAGATACGTACATTTCCCTTTAACTTTGTTTTTGGAGGGATGAAGCCAGAAGTGCAATGGAGGGCAACTAGGCTGATGGGACGGATATGCCTGCGTGCTGCACTCCTGCACAGTAGGTGGCGGTCCGAGCTACCAAAATAACACAGGATATTAGTATGTACAGTACATCACACTCACTATGAAGCCATTTTCAACGGTGGAAGGCAGTGGTATTCGGTGGCTAATTCATACCCTTGAGGGATTCCGTCATGACATAACCTTAGTTGCAGAGTAGTTCCAACACTTTACAAGAAAACCAAAGCGTAGGTAATTGAGACAATGAAAGATGCAATTAACTTTGCCATGACGACTGATTCCTTTGCTTGCTGCTCTTTCAAAAGTTCACCTTTCCATCCCTGCGACATCGGTTGGCAGTCAGCATGTCTTTTTCACTGCAGGTTGTATAGTTACTGCCCAAAGAGCACAATTGGACCCTAACAATGTAGACATGCTTATATTCTAAAGAACATGACCATGGGTTAGGGTTAAAATTAGACAAATGTTAGTTTGCTCCACCATGGATGGCTTGTTGTGATGCCCAGAAGTAAAATCTCTTGCATGAATGTTTTTTTGTTTTTTTTGTTTAATGTTTGGCACTTTTTTTTTCTTGTAATGTTCAGCTGCACCTTTTCTTGAAGCAGTGTGTGAAAAGGAAGTATTTTATTTTGTTCACGTTAATCTCTTCTGAGATCTTGGCTGCGTCATTTGTTATTGTAGCAGCATTTTTTTTTTTAGATTATTACACCCTGCTCAATAAAAATAAATCATTATGAAATTGAAAAGTTTACATACATGAAAAAACTCAGTTTTCCACGTTTTAACATGAAAATAACGTAAGCCAGGGACGCTGTAACTCGGGGGCCCATAGATAGATAGATAGATAGATATATGCCCCCACCCACCCACCCACCCACCCAAAGTCTTGTAAATTTGGGTCTTTCTGACTCCGAGCGTCTCTTGAATGTTTTTTACTTTGTATCCCGCTTTGCTCAATCGCATGCTTTTCACTCTCGGTCATTACCGCCTTTTCTTATGGACGCCATGATCTACAGGATGTAAATGAATAACATTAAAGTCTTTGTAATTACAGCCAAACTGGTAACAATAAAGAGTCACTTACTCGTCGTCGTTTTTGATCCGATGATAGAAGATTGAAAATGGAGGAGTGGACACAGTTATTCTGTCGTATCAAGCGCAAACTTTTATGCATTTGCTCTAATGCTATCCTCCCAGTAGGTTACGGGTTGGAATGAACTTTTTCAATTGAGCAGCTAAATTGATAATATGGGGAAAGAATGAAATGTGTGGCAGTTGGGTTTGTTGGGTGTGAGGGAAAGCAGAAGACATGACTGTACCGCTATTTCTGTTGTCGATCTATTTATTATGAAGATGGCAGAAACATTTGTCACGGCTACAACGTAATGTGAACCTGCGGTAGATGTAAGCCACTTTTAATGCTTACACAATCAACAGATCCGTGACAGTGACACTCCATTCCTTAACAGCCAAGTGAAACTGTACTGCCCTCACCGAGACGGTATAATCTTACGATGCAAGATGTCCTCATAGTAGTTTGTACCTTTTAATGCACATTTTGGCACCAACAACAGCAGAGTGAAACCAAAAATGAAGAAGGAGGAGTAGTCCAAATATCTTTGTGTCATGTTCACGAGGAGCTGATTCAAAACCACTGTTCAATTTATTAATACTGTATTATTCATTTAAAGGGTTTAGAATCTCTGACTGTTTAACAACTGAAGAGGTTCGTCAAGCAAGAATGGGAAAGAATTCCACATGACAAGCTAAAAGAATTAGTCTCCTCTCTTCCAAAACATTTGAGTGTTATTAAAAGGAAAGTTGATGTAATGAAGTGGTAAACATGCCCTTTCTCAACTTCTACTGGACGTGTTGCAGCCATGAAATTCTAAGTTAATTGTTATTTGGCAAAAAAACAACTTGACAACAGTTTGAACATTAAATATGTTGTCTTTGTAGTGTATTAAATTCAAAATGGGTTGAGAGGGATTTTCAAATTGTTGTATTTTGTTTTTATTTACATTTTACACAGTTGTCCAACTTCAACCGAATCCAGTTTGTAATTGCTGTCGAATTGTCAAATAATTTAAGTTTCTCTCTTAAACCTGCTGTGAATGTGTGCTATCGAAAAACATGGCTGATTTGAGTTCCCTTCTTTATTATTATATTCACTCTGCTGATATTGATGCCAAGATGTGTATTAAAAGCTACAAACTACTATGAGAACGCTTTGCGTCATCACTTCAGAGTTTAGCTTGCTGTCTAGCTCGGACTAAGATTATTCTGGTCTCAGTGAGTACAGTGTAGTTTCACTTTGCTGTTAAGGAATGAACCGTTGAAATAAATGAGCTAACCAAGAAAAAATATTCATGCAGAACATAAAACAAATAGTTTGTAATCAATAAAAAACTATGTATGCAAACTCCAAGTTAATTCATAAACACATATGACCCACACACACGCAAATGAATAAAAATACTGTCTCGACTGTAGTAAATAATGTTACAATTATGACTGATAATGCTTCTGACGTTTTACCTTTACCCGTTCTATCAATTTAGCTGCTCATTTGAAAATGTTCATATTTATATCTTGTTTATCATAAATGTACTGATAAATATCAATAGTTTTCATTTGGACAACAGTCTAAAAATACAATACTATGAATTAATATATTAATAAAATGATAATATTTAGAATTTTAAATGACATGTGTGTTGTTCTACTTTTTTTCCATCTTATTTTGTACTATAAAAGTTATACAGTTTATAGTTAGCTTAAAAAATAGCAGTTGTCAACATGCTATTTTTGTGGAAAAAGTCATTTTCCTTACAAATCAAAACCACAACAAAAATACAATCTCCCTTTGTTATTTTGTCTTGCAAAAATGTCCCACATAGTGTGATGATTCTTTGCAGTTTTATAGATAGAAGCAGTAATTGAAGTAATTGAATCGAATTGTTTTGAATCGAAAATCAGTTCTGAATTGTAACGGAGATCCCAAAATTGGAATCGAATCGAGGCTAGTTATGTGTAAAAAGCGTCCCTACTTAGGAAAAATTTACGTTATGAAATGACTTTCGGATTCAAATTAATTTCTTAAGTAGAGGTACCACTGTATAATCATTTTGTATTTCATTTTCGCCTCATACCAAAAACAAAAGTCTAATTAACACGTAGTTGATGGAGTGTGACGATGTATCAATGTCGGCACTAAATTAAAAAAGTATAGGAGCATTCCAGACTGAAATGTGCACCATGTAGTGTCATCGTTGTCACACAAAGCAAGTATTCCGCAGAAGACGCTTACTTAAGTTCATTTTTACCTCGTCTCAGTTTATTAGTAGCTTCTTTTCAGTGATATAATGATGTTGACATACCAACATACCATGACACACCATATACATCTGTGTCAATTATGAGATCTATTGAGTTGTGGCTTGTTTATTACCATGGTGACAAGGGCATTATATGCTAACTGTTTTTTTCTGTAATACTTA
>NC_142377.1:3282500-3347500 GCF_059441005.1 Hippichthys cyanospilos
ATCACACACCTGTTTCTACTTTGGCATTTTTAATATAGAAGTATCATCATCAGTCATCAATTTTTTAACACTCATCTATAGACATTGTACATGATAATCGTGATATTAACATGAGTTCATTTATTTGGTGTGTATTTGTTATGGTCACAGATGTTTTAGGGAAGCTTTTGGTTTTAGAGGTTTGTCCGACACACATTGTAGCAAAAACTGTCATAGGTTTGCAGTCAATCTTAATAGAACTGGTTCTGCAGGCAGACCACTCCTTGTCAACCTCGCAATGGAATGGGTCTGTTCTTCAAACATTTGAACAAACTGGTGAATAATGGAATGCGTCATGTTCACGACATGCTTCTGACTATAGTGGTATCCCGAATGATTTGGGATTCTGAGATAGGGGGTCAAACATTTAGTACACTGTCCTATCTGTTAAGCCCTATCTGCTGTGGAAGCCTCTGCTCTCCAAAACACTAGCTTGGTGCACTGTTGTTAAAGGGGTGATAGTTATCCTTCTGTCTCCCATCTTAGAAGTACTTGTTTTGGGGCATCGAGACAGTCTGTTGTCGTGAATGTCTCGTGGCTGTCTTGCTGTGTGATTCCCTCTCCATGACACTGTGAAATGGAAACAGCTAATCCCCCATGTCCTTGTATGAGGGCACGCTACAACTTTGTCAGTCTGCAAGCTTTTTAGAAGTGTGACCTTTTAATTTTAGTCACTTTGATTTTCTACATTACACACGCACACTTGCACACACACACAAAGTTTCTGGCATCATTCCCACTCAAGGCTGGCCCAGAAAAGAATGTCCAAACTGGTCTGGAGATGTCTGCACGGCTCTGCTCAGCGATTTGGCATAAAACCGTTGCAAGGAACGCAAGGCTGAGGTTAGAAAGGGTTATACAGGATGTGGGTTTTAAAGGTCATGCAGTGCAAATCCTTTTGGGAATGGCATTGTTTGAAGGGACTCTGTGTAAGATTTTGGTTGTTTTTCGATAAAAAGGAATAAACTTAATGATTATAAATTTAAAAAATGTGCAAATAAATGTGTTCTGAAACGACCAAATGTATGTTTAAATATAACCGTTGGTCAAGTTAGCATTAAATTATAATACATGGGGGTGGCACTTCCGCCAGGCAAAGTAACAACCAAAATATTCTAGCATGTAAGATAAACTACAAAGAATCAAGGAACGTGGAACAGGCATCAAGAGCTGAAAACAATAATCCGGTGACGTCCCTCTGCTTCGGCCGCACCTAAATAGTCCCGAGATAGAGATGCGCGGCCGGTGGCACCGCCCCTTAATCTGCACACAAGACATAGCATTAGGGACATAGAGTGTTTTATTAGCAAATAAGGTTATAATATGGTTGTAATATATAATATGGAATAAACGCAACACTATTTGTTGCGGCTTGCAACTCTGGGATTGTTGCCAGCTATGTGCTTTGATATCAACCAGCAGCAGACAGAAATGGTGTTTTTGGAAAAATGTGAGTTCCTCTCTCTGCATCCTGTGGTCTTGTTAACAAGTGAGGGAAAATAGAGCGGGAGATCAACAGGCAAATTGCCACCGTGTCTGCATTTATGTGGACTGTGAGTTGGTCTGTCATTGG
This sequence comes from Hippichthys cyanospilos, assembly GCF_059441005.1. NCBI lineage: Eukaryota > Metazoa > Chordata > Actinopteri > Syngnathiformes > Syngnathidae > Hippichthys > Hippichthys cyanospilos. The sequence continues at coordinate 3,284,113 of NC_142377.1, forward strand.
TGAAGAAGGAGGTTAGTTGAAAAGTGAAATCCTTTACCTACCTGTTGATTTGCTTTTCTACCTTAACATATGGTCACAAGGTCCGAAATGAACACTCGTGGACAGAGCCCTGATGAGGTGTTTCGGGCACATCCCACTGGGAGGGTTATGGGTGGACGTTGGGTCTTTGTTTGACAGGAAACACCTCAAGATACCTTTGGAGGAGCTAGATGAAGTGGCTGAGAAAAGGGAAGTCTGGGCATCCCTGTTTAAGCTACTGCGCCTATGATCCGACTCCAAATAATTGGAAGGGGATGGATGGATAGTCCAGTTTTATCCGTTTCTCTGTGTTCTGCTAGCATGGAGAGGCCCAGGATACCCATGCTGACCCACAACGTTGCTTACACTCAAAATGTTTTTTTGGGGCGCCCGGCTTGTGCACTGCCCCGCCTTGTGCACAGCCTGACTCTATTACATTGTGCTCTGCTGATGTGCTGCTGTAACATATACTCTATCTTTTTCGCCTGGCAGGGTTTTCATTATTCAAACATGTGTTTTGTTCATTTTGTGTTGTTCTGGCTACCATCATATGTTGGAGTGTATGGCAATGTGGGTAATAAATAGACGGACCTCTCATGTGTGAATCAGTATGATTGCCTTATATGTGCCCTTGTAAAATAAAGGGTTGATTTTAACCCATTTAAGACCAAATATTTCCTGGACATGAAAACATCCAAATCATGTGCCATTGGTAACCCTTTGAAATAATCAGGAACTTTAAAAAACAAACAAACAGTGGAATAGTTGATGAAAAGGTGTGTTTCATGATGATCACAACAATGTAATTACTCATTGTGCAAACACAACAAACCAATTTGATGAAGTGGAAATGCATATATCATCTTATGTGTACGAAAAATCTTTGTTCTATGTTTATTTTAACATCCTTTACTATCTATTTGAGGATGTCATTTTTCTCTCTAAGTGCAACCACTAAGTAAACAGCTCTGGTCATGTGACAATATTCTCTAAACATGTGACATTGCACACATTTCATTGACACATTGTAGTGTTTCAGTACTTCATGAAAAATGATTGAAAAATCATTTATAGAGCCTCAAATAAAATTTTCTTTACAGTCACTTTTGTGACTGATGGGTTGAAATGGGTTAATTTACATTAAGTGGGTGTAATATTTGAGCATGCATAAGACATGATGAATTTGCGTAGTGACAAATCAAAATCCTTCTGTCAAACACAGTAATAACAAAATAGCGGCACGATATAAATTTGTCAATAGTCACATATTAAAGTGACAAATACATTTGTATGTGGCCAGATGTTTTGACATATAATTTTGTGAATTGACTATTTGCTGCCACCGACTTTTGTAATGTCTACTTAAAATGTCTACTTAATGTCAAAACTTAAATTATGTCAGTTCTACAAAGACACGATGTACCATGCTGCCAGCTAAAATACTGTATTTGTATATTTATTTTCAATGGCCCGTTTAATTCATTGGCCACAGCATTTTGCAAAACAGTACTTGAAAATATCACAGTAACTACTTGGTGAGGAAGTGTGTGTTGAAATTTAAAAGGATTGTTAAAAAGATGTTACGCTTTCATGAACTCTGGTTAAAATTTTACTTTGTGGGTCCAAACCAGGTACTAAAGAGCCATTATCCTGCATGTTTGTTCTATTTCCATCCTCCAACATACCTGGTTCAAACGATCAGGATCAGGCTTCTGCTGAGTTGATTATTTTAATCAAGTTTGTTGGAGGACGGAAAAATCCAAAACATGCAAAGTAGCGGCCATCGAGAGCCAAGTTTGGAGACCCCTGCTATCCAAGTTCGTAGTCACTGGCCAGCCACCTAAATAGAGAACAATGATCATAGCTATAAAAAGCAGTATAAAGACGGAGGAATGGAGTAGTAGCTGTCATGCACAACTGTCATGCCAAACGGTGTCTTGTTCATGAGCAGGGAAGCATACGATTTAGTCATCTGTCCTGACTGTAAAGGGGATTCAAACCACTGCTTGCTGGTTTAACTGATTTGTCATTGCTGTGCTTTTACTGACATTCATAAATAAAGCATTAACATTTGAGGTTGTAGGGCTGGAAATAAAGACAAATGTGAATGTTATGTAACATTTAAGGTCTGTGTGAGAAAGTAAAAAAGGCGAGGCAAAGAAATCCACATACAGTATATATATATATATATATATATATATATATATATATATATATATATATATATATATATATATATATATATATATATACCGTAATTTCCGGACTATAGAGCGCACCTGATTATAAGCTGCAACCCACTACATTTTAGAGGAAAACCGATTTTGTACATACACAAGCCGCACCTGCATACAAGCCGCATGTGCCCACATTAAAACATGTAAACATATTTACAAAGAAAGACGGTACACAGTTTTCAAAGTTTTAATAATATAACTTAACAATAATAATATAACTTTCTTCCCAAACGGTGCCTGTGACAGGGCAGTAAAACGGTAGCAACATGGTAGCAAGACGCTAGCAACATGGTAGCAACACGCTAGCAACACAGTAAAACAGGTCTGGTAAAACAGGTCTGGTAAAAGAACATACTGGTAAAAATCACGGTAAGCCGTCTTCATCTTCCTCCTTTGAACTGAAGCCATCAAAGTCATCTTCCTCAGTGTCGGAATGAAACAGTGTCGTATAGACGTCGTCACACACTCCCTCAGCCTCTCTCTCGCTGTCACTGTGCTCTCCTCTCCGTCATGCAGCAGACCGGCTTTTCGGAACCCGTTGGTGATGGTGATTTTTTTGACGCTGCCCCACGCTGTCAGGATCCACTGGCAGACTTGTGAAAAAGTTGCCTTTCGCATGCGGCCAGTTTTAGTGAAAGATTTCTCACCGCTAGTCATCCAGTTCTCCCCTTTAACACGGAGCGCCACTTTAAATGCACGATTCACACTAATGTCAAGCGGCTGCAAATACTTCGTTGTGCCCCCAGGAATCACAGCTGGAATGGAGTTTGTCCTGCGTCATATGCCTTTTTTTTTTGCATTTTCCATGATGAGGGTATGTTCACGCTAATTTAATTTATGCACAAGACAGGAAGTTGCATTCTTCCTCGACGCATATATTCCACCGGTCTTAATCTTACCTTTTCTACTTGAGCGCCCCTAGCGGCCGTTAGAAAAATTACATAAATTGGCCGCATCACCGAATAAGCCGCAGGGTTGAAAGTTTGGGAAAAAAGTAGCGGCTTATAGTCCGGAATTTACGGTATATAGCCTACGTGGGTTCTCTCCGGGCACTCCGACTTCCTCCCGCATTCTAAAAACACTGGACACACTAAATTGTCCTCAGGTGTGATTGGGTTCATGAATGGTTGTTCACACATATCTCTCAGTTTTTTGGGTAAAGCAAATGTTAATGTTAATCAGTACTTGTTAAAGAAATTCTTAAGTTGTAAGGGCGGCTTGGTGGAAGAGTGGTTAGCGCGTCCGCCTCGTAGTTCAGGGTACAAAGTTCAAATTCACCGCAGTCCAGCCTTCCTGTGTGGAGTTTGCATGTTCTCCCCGAGCCTTCAAAGGCTCTCTCAGGGCCTTCAGATTTCCTCCCACACTCCAAAAACATTCAGGTGTATCGGACATCTTAAATTGTCCTTAAGTTGATTGCGTGAATGCTTGTTTGTCCCTCTGTGCCCTGCGATTGGCTGGTAACCAGTTGAGGGTGTCCCCTTCCTCTGGCCCGAAGTCAGTTGGGATAGGCACCGGCAAGCCTATGACCCAAATTGGGATAAGCTGCTCTAGAAATTGGATGGAGGAAGTGGAATGTGTTTTGTGTAAGCATTTTTCCAAACTTTTGAGTTTGGATCGCTCATGAGTGGTCATCCAAACTGTTTTTTCCATAACTGTAGCAAACTGAAACCGATACCACTTGTGGAGTTCTCCATAATGGCACCAAGCTGCGTAAGTTGCATGCTTTGAGGTTCAGTTGCCGAATTAGTACAGCAAGTAAGTGATCACAAGTGAAATACGGCCATGTTACTTAACAGGGCTACTTGACCCTGGAAGGGATCGCATACCAGAACTCCTATAGGTCTGTACACAGTGGTACTGGGGTTGTCCCGTCAAGTTCCTAGAACTGGGGAGGAGAAAGAGCTTCTTTGGCAAAGAGCCAGTTTTCAATAGAGACAACAACATACAGTATATCACCACAGGAGGACTGAGACTGAGGTTGTGAGACAGAAGTAGAGTGAGATAGAGTAAGCCTAAAAGCATGTGGCTGTGAAAGAGGAGAGGAGTGCTCACAGAGGTGCTCTCAAGGCTGCTGCTTTGGCAGATGGCAGTTAGCCAAGTCAAGGGACTTGGCTGTTAGCAGCTCTGCTTGACCTGACGACTGCAAAGGCAGAGTCACAAGTGGTGCAACTACTAGTCTTTTATTGTCACACCTACGTAAAAATACAACTAAAAAAGTTTTTTTCACGACATCACCCCTTCGTGAGCTATATCGGTATTTTCAGTAGACAAAATATACGCATATATGACCCGCTCTGGCTGAAGGGTCATTATGTTGCTAAGGTTACTTTCCAGTAAGTGACAAAAATAGATGAGAAGTCCCAACATTTCTCCAAAAATATCATCCTTATGGTTTCTATTCTTATTTCACAGTTGCCCAAAGGTTAAAGGGCCATTTCCAGCAGTAAAAATTTAACATTTTGTCTAAAGTTTATTTGATAATTCATTTGTTTTTTATGGACAGCTAATATCTGCAAAGTTCTGCTGGAAAAATGTGCTCCAGTCCAGCAGCAAAATATGAGCAAAATGTAATTGTTCTCACGGATAAGCCTCACTGCACTATAAGATGCAGGTGATAGCACCAGATCTTTACGCAAAAAGACGGTACATGAAGTTTATCATTTTTTTTAGTTATTTAATATTTTTGTAATTGTCTGCCAACAGCAACATCCTCTCTTTAACAGACTGAACATGCCTGTATGGTGCGTCCCAACATATTTATAGAAAATGGATGGGTAGATATCTGTTAGTTAAATAGCAGTTAAAAATCGAAATCATTACTTCAATAGCATCTTTTTTTTTCTTCCTTTGACAGTTTATTTTAGTGAACATAATAACATCATAACACATAACAATAAGAACATAATAACACATTCCACATAATTCATATACAATCATAAATACAATCATATACTGTGCAATGTATATAAAATTTACACATCACATATTTACCCAAAATTGTATACATTCTCTTATTAAATTTCAAGACATTTATATATATATATATATATATATATATATATATATATATATATATATATATATATATATATATATATATATATATATATATATATATATATATATATATATATACTTTTTTTTAAATCATATATTGTTTTAACTCTTTGAGCACATTGATTCACATCTTTTCAGATCTATTCGGTCGTTGTTTCATAAATTGACACCTCGAACAGATACACACATTTCCTTGCTGGTGGCTAGCAAAAAAAAAACAACAAAAAAACACACACAAAAAAAATAAAAATTAAAAAATAAAAAACACAGATAGGCCGCACTGGACTATAACCCGCAGTGCTCAAAACATGAAGAAAAAGTCACAGCTTATAGTCCGAAAAATACAGTAATTATTTTTGACAAAGAGGCCTCATCGAACAATCCCCTATAAAGCAAAAAAAAAAAAATATATATATATATATATATATATATATATATATATATATATATATATATATATATATATATATATATATATATATATATATATTGTCCTCTGTTAAGAACAATATTACTGGTTTAATAGTCAGACAATGTTCAGGGTCCGCCCACTTGGACCAGCCTCAATTTCCATTATCTTCAGGGAACACAAGTGCGGTGCTTCTTCAATTATGTTGACTTAACAGCATTTGATAATTCTGTCTAGTTTGTAGTTTCTTCCCCCACGGTGTCAATGTTTGCTGCTTGGTACCTTTTTGATCATTAAAAAAAAAAAGTTATTTTTAAATAAGCACCGGTTGTGGTTTTGTAAGAATATTCTGATGTAATTTTGATTCTTGATTAAATATCAATGTGAATACAATATTATAAAAATTACATGTTGAAGTAATGTTAAGCTTCATCGGGGTAAAATGATGCAAATGACTATGCTGTCAACAACAGTTGTCTGGGCTGAGCCATGAAAGCTTATATTGTTTTTGATGTTAAAAAGGATGTGGAGAAATTGTTTTGGAATGATAACTGTGAATAGTTAGCGTTTCTTGGTACTTCCCTTATAGCGAAGTATTTTCTATAGCCACTTATCCTCACCAGGGTCGCAGGCTTGCTGGGGCCTATCCCAGCTGACTTCGGGCAGTAGGGGGGGAGACTCTCAACTGGTTGGCAGGCAATTGCAGGGCACACCAGGACGAACTAACATTCACGCATCCAATCACACCTAGGGACAATTTAGTGTGTTCAATACATTTTCCATGCATGTTTCGGGAGTGTGGGAGGATGCTGGAGTGCCGAGAGAGAATCCATGTGGGCTCTGGAAGAGCATGCAAACACCACACAGGAAGGCCAAAGCCTGCTGGAATTGAACATGGGTGCCTTAACTGTGAGAGAGAGAGAACTTGACCGTAACAGCACATGCCACGGGAAGTCCTACAAGACGCAAGAGTTGAAATCCACTCCGTCCCCTCGTGTGTTAGTAGTGTCTTAGTAGTGCCCATTAGCTGATTGTCTGATTGTTTCAGTCTTATCCATGCTGTAGACTGTGCTCCAACATATACAACATACAACAACATACATGATTGGCTCCCAGTGCAACATCAACCCATGAGGGCAGGAGATGTAATCCACTGCTGCCCTCAAAGACCTATGTAGCACCGGGGGCCAATGACGTATCTTGTATGAGTACCCGTGAGCTAGTTGACTGATTGTCAATTCTGTTCAAACTGTTGACTGCCTGAAGCAAGCAATCTCCCACCTCACACGCGAGAACGCCCAGGATTAACACAGTCAGTACAAAAACTCGTAAACAGTAAAAAATATTTTTTAGGTGACAATGATTATGATTTGTTCAATTAATTGGCTATTATAAATACATCAAATCCACAAAATTTGCGTAACACCTTCTGAGCATCGAAATAGCTTGAAATGCTTTTAGGTGGTCTAAAAGCAGTGGCGGTCCGTGCATTTCACACTGAGGCCTTCAGTGATTGGACATCTCATGCGCACACGTACACATTACTGGGCTACTGGGCAGGCTATTTTTCAGAAACTTTTACATCAATAAACCCGCATCACCAATTAAAATGTATAATTCTGGCGAGACTTACAATAAGTAATAATAATTTCAAATTATTTGTCCATGAAGTTTTATGAATTCCACGAAGAGCAGGCAAGCTTTAACAAGATTGTACGCTAAATTACGAATGGCAATTTAATATAAGTGTCACAATGTCATGGTGAGTTGGGAGGAGGAAGGAAGGGGACCCAAAAAATGCAGGAAAAATGAGAAATATCAGGCTCAAAAAAATGAAGTTTTAACAAACCCTAACCCTAACCAAATCAAACTTAACGAGAACGCAGACGATAAAGGCAGACGCGAATGGAACAGAAACTTGAACGAAACCCCACAAACTCACAACAACCAAACTCAACCAAACATGACAATATAATACGATTGACATCAAATGACAAAAACATATTAACTCACCAAAAACGAGTTTGTTTTCGCATTTCATTTTCAATAATAAATCCTTTTGCAGAGTAAATTCTTTTGTACATGGAAGCCAGTGCTGAAAGTTGTGTTGGTCCAATTTCCGTTTTGCTCTTCTTCAGCCAGTGTGGGTTAAAAAAAAAAAAAAAAAACATCCGTGAGTCTGGCTTCGATGTGTGCTAACATTAACTGGCTGAGCAACATGTTTTTTCCTTTTTTTTTTTGAGGAAATAACTTTGTTTAACTACTTCTGCCGTTAAACATGGTGGATCAATATAGCACCCCCTTCCTGCAGTGAGCGTCAACTTAGGACACATTCTACGTGAGGATTCTTGAAGTCTTTTTTATGGGTCCATTGGCTATTTCAGCTGTCTAACAAAATATGGGCCCGTACACAATTTGTCATTGCACACTGCACAGAAACCTTCATAGCGTTCAAGTGAATGCCCAGCGTCTCCGGGCTCAGGTAGACACGAAGTCTGCCTGGCGACACACGTTAGCTGAATTCTAATTGGCTAAAAACTCTACATGAGGAGGAGTGTAACCATATGGATATAATATGACATGAAAAGAACAGAATATGGAGAATACCTTTATATATAAAAAAATATATATAATTAGTAAGAATAAATTGAAATGAAATTGACTTTTACTGTCGTTATTATAATTATTATAGTTTATTATATTTATGATAATGTAAGGTTACATTAGGCCCGCAGAGAAGGCCTTTCTGGCCCTGACGGCCCACCAGTTAAAAGATTGTCTACTTTAGGTCACGAAGACGCCCCGTTGGCAACACAAATTGAATCGGAGCGAGGTCTGCCAAATTCTCAAACACAACAGACTGGACCTTTGCCGTCATGAACTTTAAAATGGACCGCTTTTTAAGCAATGGGCAGCTATCTCTTTGTTACCTAAATGTCAAAAGCGCTGAGGGAGCGGCCTCACTGTGCGCCGACACGCAAAGAAATGCGATCTACAAAAATTTCCAACTCAAAAAACTAAACTTGCGCCGGCACGAAATTGAAGATGCACTAATCTTTAGATTGTGCACCATCAATTTAAAGCCCTGAATTGAGAAATCTGGACTTAATTTGGAACAGTGTCAATCACTGTCAAAGAAACTCATGAAGACACAGAGGCACTCTAAAGGCAAACGCCATATCAACATACAGTAAATGCTCCTCGGTTGTGTAATCCACTATTTACAATATGTTGACTGTACATTGTGATCATTTTAGCACTGGACTGTGTTTACGGAGGTCTCAGAGGTCTTCATCCTTGTTCCTGCACTACTGGGGCTCAAAGGCAACCTGGAGATGACACTGGCTTCCAGACTTTCCACTGCGGTAAGGGATGTTTGCCTATTGGCTTAACTCTCTCATTCAATTGCCCAAGATTTCATTGATTCTGTGGCTTTTCCCTGTGTGTTTACGTGTGTGTTTAAAAAAAAAAAAGTTGGACAATTCCATCTATTAGCAATCTTGAAACTGACAGCATTTAAGGCAAATTGTTCATGTGGTCACAGGTCATATTGACAAAGGATCCTGTAGTTTTAGAACATCTGATAACAACATTGCGTTAAACCTCTCACCTGAATGTTCTACTTGTCCAACCTGTTCTAACTTTCATACGGGTTGTTATTGTTTAAGCCTTGACTACGTGTGAAAAACTCAACCAGATGGTTGAGCGCGCAGTAAAGGGTTTATGTGTGCTTCCGTCACAGATAAAAATAACTTAGAGATAAAATCCATACATAAAATTACAACCTGTATGTGATTGGACAGTGATAGAACTCATCTCTTGGGGTATATGCATTTATAGTAGTTATTTTCATCCGCTAGATTGCCTCTGAGCACCCACATTCCACACTTATAGGGATATGCAGCAGAGTAGATAGTAGGTCCAATGTCAATTTGATTATTTACAATTATTGATGATTATTTACCTATTCTTTTTTGTTTTTATCATTTATGATTCACTATTTTCTATCCATCCATCCATTGTCTATAACCGCTTATCATCACTAGGGTTGCAGGCTTGTGGTGCCTATCCCAGCTTTCTAGGGACAGTAGGCGGAGAACTTCCTTAGCTGGTTGCCTGTCAATCACAGGGAACACAGAGACGGACAACTGTTCATACGACCAATCACAGCTAAGGACAATTTAGAGTGCCCAATACACTTACCATGCATGTTTCCGGGATGTGGGAGGAAGCTGGAGTACCCGGAGGGAACCCACACGACCTTGGGGAGAACATGCAAACTCCACACAGGAAGGTCGGAGCAAGCTGGAATTGAACTCAGGACGTGCTAACCATTCCGCCCCCCTATTTATTATTTTATTTTGTATTATTTATTAGATTTCGGTCTGCCACAGACTAGGCTATAGCAACATCCATCTCTGGCCACACGTTCTCACATTTCCAACAGTACCTCCCTTTCACACATGCAGGTTTTTACGATAGTGGGGTTTCCCTTACAACCATCCAACCTATAGTAGCCAGCGATGCAGATGTCTGATGTACAGTATGTACCCTTGGGATAATATGCTGCTCTGGCATAAGGGGTTACGCATGTTGGCGAATAGAGTTACGTGTAAATGACAATAATACAGTAGATCGTGTGGACAAAAGTATTGATTTTGAGATTCCTCAAGAAGTTCCTTCCTTGAGTTCTGTTTTTTTTTTTTTTCTGTTCTTTGCTTACATCATTAAAGTACAAAAACTAACAAGGTAGTTCTGTCAAATGATATGATACAGTAATAATAATAATATTTAAAGTAATACCCATAAATTGTTCTTCTCCCACCCAAGTCCGTGTTGACCCACTCTCGCTTGCCCTTTCGGGGTGAACACAACAAGCAATCTCATTGGATACAAAGCTGTCAATCATGTGCTTTTACTAGCTCTGATTGGCTATCTCTGTGGCACATTCATAACGTGTGTGTAGAACTGAGCGCGGGTAGAGGACAACTCAAACAAGCGAGAGCTCGATGTTGAGCGAGCGCTACAGGGAGATGTTGAGCGAGGGAGGGAGGGCTATCGCGAGCGAGCAAAAAGGAATTTTGAGTGAGCAACTTCTTTTTCTGTGCTCTTTTCTTGCACTCTTGTCATTTTTTCTGCGCTCTCTCTCTCTCGCTCTCTCTCTCTCTTTATATATATATATATATATATATATATATATATATATATATATATATATATATATATATATATATATATATATATTTTTTTATATATATATATATATATATATATATATATATATATATACACATATATATATATGGGGGTCCTTGATGCGCCGTAACCCGAATTTCAGTTGGAACACCATACAAATAATAACTATAATAGTAACAAAAAGTCTTCCACTATCTAAGTTGTTTCTTTATCAGAATAAGGTGCATCTGTGGTAATCTCACGATCAAGACACAAGTCTTTGAGCTGATAACGCAGAAAATTAACGTCCATTTATTTAACATGCCTAGGGGTCAGTGACCTTTCGGTATTACACACCACAACTCCTTAAAGCCACACGTAAGAGCATGATTCCAGAATTGCAGCTAAGCAGAACAATCCCCACATTCTTTCCACTCGTGTCTGGGAAACAAGTGACACTGCTGATTAGCCCTGGGCCCCACTGACCTGGCTCAAATGACTGCCACTTCACAAGTCAGTTATTCTGACAACAAAATGACATTTCAAGTTTCCGTATATGTGACAATATCAATCAATGAGTCAGCCAAATATGTTTCTAGCAGCTATTGTTAAGCTTATCAGCAAATATTTGATCAAACAAATACATGTGTAAAAGGTAAATATGAATACAGTATATTACATTACAATTTTAAATATATCTTGCCCTCCTGCATTAGTTTCCTACTTTTTTGCTCTTGGGTGCTCATCACTGCTGAAATAAGTGACACCTCCAGCAAAACAAAAACAAACAAGACAGAAACACAACAAATAAACAGCATCAGGTGCATAGCATCTAGGTCTGAGTATTTCATTGCTCTTATTTTTTTTAACAAATCTTATTGCCATTCCCCACAAGGTTAAAGCATGAAAAACTATACCATCAATCCTCTCAAATTAAGACTGTTAGAAGCTTGTCTTGAAACATTACTGTCAGCTTTTTAATGGCTGACCCCAGCTGGACCACACTTTTTTCATGTCACTGCTAATCAAGAGATTAAAACCACTCAAAGTTTGCCTTATGATTCAAAAACGGAACGTAACTCTTAGTGTCAGCTGTCTGATCTTGTTTTCCTTGCTTTCATCTTTTATTCTGCTCATGTTACTACAAAGATCCTATATTACATCCATCTGCTCTTTGGTACAATGGTTAGATATATATTTGTGGAGAAAAATACTTAATCAGCGTGCGCCAAAAAATATTTTTAAAAAGAAGGTACCGGTAATGAAAAGTGAATCCTTCGGTAGGGAACTTAATGTACGAAATGATGTGTCCTGACTCTTTGCATATAGGGTTGGTTCATTGGGTGGCCGCTTTTGGTGGCCCCCAGTTCTCTATTTCGATATTTGTCTTTTTGTTATCAGTTGCACGTAAACTTTCTTATCAACATGCATAGCCATTTGCCCTCTTTGAACAGCCATATGAATGTTGCAGCGGGAGGGCTCCATCCACATGTTGACATGGCCCTGATAGCCTTGTGTGCTTTAATAGTTAAACTGACATACTCTTTTCAACACAGATGAGCATGTCACCGAGGCCTTGGATTTTTTGTCACGTCTGTGTTATGTTGTGGGTATAGTATTTGCCATTTGTTTAATATAGAATAATTTTATTATATAGTTATTTTACCCTTAGGATTTTTTTTTACTCTCGAGTCATGTAAACAAATGGTGTGTTTGATCAGTTGCTGTTTTCGTAGCATATATTCACTTTGATTTACCAGCAGCATTGCAATATTATACATTGTTTCTTTGACATTCAGTCCCACAGGACTTTCCCTTTCAAGTTGGTTCTATTAAAAGGAGCTAACAGGCACACATTTTTCCTTGTTCTACTCCTGTCCCTTGCCATAGTGGTGTGATGGTTAATACTGTCACCTCACAGCAGGAAGGCTTTGGGTTCAAACCTGCCTGCTGGGGCCTTTCAGAGCTGAGTTTACATGTTCTCGATGTGCCTGCATGAGTTCTCTCTTTCTCCCACAGACCAAAAACATGCAAGTTTTTACAGGTTGGTTAGACTCTATAATAGTTGTACGCATAAATATGTCTCTATCTACTGTATGTCCGTTTTGCATACTGCCAAATGTGCAGAATAAGTGATATGGATATAAGTTTGAATTTTTAATTAGCAATATCTACTCCAATTTGTCAAATGCTCAGATGCTTTGTAGAAGGGCACACATATCGACAATAAAAGAAAACATTCAGTCCTTCACTATAGATAATTAAGTCTTGAATTAACTGCATGTTTCTGCAATGTGTGACAAAACAGGATCTACTGGAATTCCAAAGCTAATTTGATGGCGTATTCTAAACAATCAGCTACTGTAAATGTGCCCTGTAGCAGTATTTATTGAATATTTCATTGAAAATACAAATGCATACGCTTTTCATTAGCATAATGTACAAAATAGATTTTTTTAAAATACTTTTTTAATCAGCTCTGATTAATTGTGAATATTTCTATTTTTAATAGTTAACTAAAAAATAAACTTGGGGTGCATGATAAGCAATGCATGTTTTTTTTTAAATGCCTTGTTCACACCAGACACAATGCAAACGTTGTGTTATTTGGGTACGATTGATTGTGCGTGTTGCAGTGGTGGTCGGTGCGTTTCATACTTAGGCTCTCAGTGATTCGACCCCTCAGAAGCACACGTACGCTTTACTGGGCTACACAGGGTATTTTCCGGAGCATTTAAACATTGTTCACAAAGTTTTATGAAGTCCACCAAGAGTCATGTTGGAGCAACATGTTGGTGACGGGTGTGGGGAAGGTGGATCCAAAATGCATATGAGATGAGCTCAACAAAAAAATGTATTACTCGCTGAAGCTGGGTGAAACACGAAGAAAACGCCGGATCAAAAGTGACAACAGAAAAAAAAAGCAGCCTGTCCAAACCCTCTTTTTATTTGATTCACAAGTCTCCAATTCCATGAAGGTTTCTGCAGAAATCATCAGCCAGGTTTTGTTACAGAATTTGTTTCCTTCCTGTACATTTTACATTAATTATGAAAGATTAAAACTAGAAAGGAAGCAATACTTTGTTATTTTCTGTATTGCACAACAACCAAATAGAAGTAAACACTTTAAAACCAATGTATCCAATCATGATGACCAAATCAAGCAGATAGATGTGCGCTGAAAAATGGTTGCTTCGTGTGGCAGTAGGGCTTTACAGAGTGGACCTGTGTGGCCACTGACCACATCCCGTTGGTGCTTGAGAGCATTTGTGCATGTGTGTGTTTGTGTGCGCACACAGTTGTGTGAGTGTTGGGTAAAAGAGAGGAGATGAGATAAGTGGAGTCGGCCTGGGTGGGGATGAGAGATCAGAGACTCTTTGTCTAGAAAACTGATCTCTTATTGTTCCGATCGGGCCATGTGCAAGTGATAACTAACTTTCTGTTCTGTGCTTTGTCTTGCAGGCCAATATTGGTCTGATGGACACAACCAAGGACATGTGGAACATGATCATGGGGAACTTGGCTCTCATCCAGGTATAGAAAACATAAAACGGTGCACATTTTCACAATTGTGACTTGATTATTATTTTATAACTGCTGAAAAACATGTATGTGGCATTTTGCTGGTTTCGCTTCATTTATAATCGTCAGAACAAAAAAAAAATCTAGTGATGGGAAAATGAAGTGTCAATAGGCCTCATAAAGCAGCTGCACCCTCCAGTCAATGTAAGGCAGAAAGCACAAACCTGTTCTTGGAACCAACAGTGTCATACAAAGGAGTCTAAAAAACACAACTACTCCATGAAGCAAAGTTGAAGCTTCTTTTTCTCATCACTAGTTTTTGCAAAGTTGTGGATCCTCGCTGTTCATGGGAGATAGGGATCGGCCATTCTGAGGATTAAAGAAATGCTGTTAAACATTCTTTTTCTTTTTCCATGAAAAACCAGGGGAAACAGGAAAACATCACAAGGTGCACGCTTGAATGAATTACCATATTTTCTGGATCATTGAGTCCATTATCAGACATAATTATAAGCGGGGGTTCACATATTTTTTTTCCGTGGGTTACCACATGAGTGCCAGAAGACGTATTTGGTACACACCCTTTCTTTCATCAAAAATGTTTTTACTCAACGTCTTCTCAGTGTCGCTCCCACATTAGCAGCACACTGTCTGAGTGTTTACACAGCCAGCCTGCGTCTAAGAAAAGTTTTCTAGCATTCACTCAGGACCCAGGTTTTTTTTTTTTTTGTCCTAGAACGTTAGAAGTAAATTCGCTGTCACTGTAAAGTGACACAACATAAACAATCTCCTTCACGAGAATGATGCGCAGCCCAGACAGCCAGTCCAAGCCGCTTCAGTAAGCAAAAACATTTCCTCAGAATAGGAACGCATGAGAGGCGCATGTTTAGCTATATAAAAGGCAAGGAGAAAACTGTTACATAGCTTGCCTTGTTCCTGCAGTTTGTCTCGCGGCCAAGCAAGAGGGCGATTTCCTATTGCTTCTCCATTATATTGTTTGTTAGCCATAAATTGTGCTCATTAATGTGCTCATTTCATACTTCTCAAAAAAGGAACATTTTCAAACCTGTATCAAATGTACTAGTTTTGCCTGCTAGCTGGGGACACGAGAGGTCAATCTTGCCCCACATGGTGGTTGTTATGGGTGAAAGTTTTCTAGATACGCTAATGCGCGAAGTGAAAAAGGCGACGTTACGCATCAGTGATTTTTGTCGCGCATGTGTACCTGCATACCATTTATGTGCATCCCTGATTATAAGACGTGTTATCAATCAGTTCTATTTCAAATGTTTTTATACATACAAAAAAACATTCACCCTTCCTTTGGGGCCATTTGCACAGTATAAGACAGTTAAGAAAAACTCCGCTCCTTGTTGTGTAAACGTAACAATCCAGGAGTAAGTGAGTAAGTGAGTGTCTGAAGGAGCCAAAGTCACTGAAGTCATTAAGTCAGTAACTTTGTGACGTCAGAGAACTTTGAACCTACAAAGCAACTCTTGATATAGAAGTTAGTGATGAATGCATTTTTAAGAATTTTGACAGCAATGATGTCATCACAATAGGATGAAGTATGGAACAAATTTTACCACATTCTGATGATTTAACAGGTGAAACTGACACAGCTGTACATCAACATCCCGTGAAACAAAATGTGAATGATAAACCGCTGGAACAAGCTTGGCTATTAAAAGATTTATTTGACACATTGTGTTCTTGGAGATATATGGATTAATAGTTGTCTTTGCAACTGACAACTAATGTTCAGGTTTCAGATCGTGTTAAAATTGTGTTTTAGCACTTAGCAAGTTCTTGAGATAACACAAATGATGATGCTATTATGCCACTGGCAACCTCCCTGGCCAAATAGATTTCCAATCATCTGTGGTTAAATTTTATTGTAATCTTAACCCGTTTTTATGTTCCATGTGTGTGTTCAGGTCCAGGCCACTGTCGTAGGGTTCCTGGCCTCCATTGCTGCTGTCATCTTCGGTTGGATTCCTGAGGGCCACTTCAGGCTGGGCCACGCAGTACTGCTTTGTGCCTCCAGTGTAGCCACTGCCTTTATTGCATCTCTGCTATTAGGTATGTCATTTCCGCCACACATGATGTCAGGGATATTCGGCAGAAACACCCAACTCACCTGGTTGAACTCGCTCGGCATTACATATTACATTTGTATTCATGATCACTCATAAATATACTTTCCAAAAGCGTTGTAACAGTGTGGCATTTTTTTTCTCAGTAGACCAAAAGTATTTGGGTTTTATGTCATAAGATTCTATCAACATTTCATGTTGTACTTCCGGGTATTTATATCTGGACAGGATTCACAACGTACTGTATATAGGTAGATATCACCATATGTCTGAACTCACCCATTTTTCCTTTCAGCAAAAGTATTGAAGCGCGTGACTGGCATATGACATTTATTATTCAAACAGGTATTGCCAATGGTTAAAAAAGTTTACTGGAGTGAAATCATAAACCACTTTCTACACCATATGGTACTCAAAGCTCTTTACAAAAGCTTACATTCCCCCATTTACGCGCACATACTTTACCAATGGAGGACGCTGCCATGAAAGGTACTGGAAGGTCCACGGGGAGCAAATCAGGGTTCAGATGGAGACCGCTGCCATGCAAGGCGCTTCCAGATTCACTGCGAGCAAAATAGCATTCAATGTCTTGCTCAAGGACACTTTGACATGGTCGCTAGGTTGGGGATCGAATCTTCCGACTGGGTGACGAACATTTCCGCTGAGCCACGTCACCCTGCCCAGTGATTGTCCGCTCTCATTTTCAGATGTAGATTTTGCCTGTGAAACGGATCGGAGGTGCCAGTGTCTTGACTTATGGTTTGTTCTGCTAAAGGAGACTGAAAATAGTGTTTTTTCCTCCAAAAAAAAAACAAAAAACAAAAATCAGGATTTGTAACTATTACCTAAGTTTAGGTGAAATTTCTGATCACCTAAAAACATTTGGTTCTGTACAGATATTACCCCCTTCTTCAGTAAGTGATACGCATACAATTACAGTTACCTAATGCATATTCCAGTAAAATTGAATTGTTGATCTCTTGTCTCATTTTCATGTTTTGATGTCAAATGTTTTCGGCCTACAGCAAAAGCAGAGTTTGGCTGTTCAAATATTTTTGCAGCGGAATGTTGGTGAATCACCAACAAGTGAAACTGATGATCAATGTTTCCATGTTCTGCCATACAGGACTCATCATGATTGGTGTGATCATTGCATCCAGAAAAGTTGGCATCAACCCAGATAATGTGGCCACACCTATCGCTGCTAGTCTGGGAGATCTGATCACCTTGTCCCTACTGGCCGGCATTTCGACGGGGTTGTACAAGGAACTAGGTAACAAAACCAGACGTAGATTCAAGAGACGAGACTAACATGGTTAACACCTATAAACCAAACTTAAAATTCATGGGATGTCAGTCGAGCCATTTGGGATACAACCAAAATTTGGAAGTCCTACCAAAATCGAGAGCCTGCGCTACTGTGTCATCATGCGTCTCATCATGTAAAACCTCAGTATAATGTACCTCAGTTTTCTGAGCTTCTAGAGCAGTGATCCTCAACCACTTACAGCCTCAAATTCACACAAAGCCATGACAGAACATTTGACAGGACGGCATTCAAATAAATAATTCAATGTACAGCTCATGATTATCGTAGCAGAAACCATGCCGTTGTTTCTTTTCAATGAGTTTTTTTTTTTTTTTTTTGTCAACAGAATAGCAGCACCAAATATGAGGTAGTGAGTAGAATTGTCTGCTAGGGTAAATGTTTTTTCAAACACCAACAAAAATTGTCGCGACATTTCATCTACCATATTTCTCCATGTACAAGTCGACCACGTATATAAGTCGATCCCCCCTTTTTTACTTGAATTTGGGTGAATTTTACAAAAACACAAATAGAAGTCTACCCCTGACTTTAGTGCTTACACATATTATGGCTGTCCAATTAAAACACAGGGTGTATGTTATTAAAATTATGAAATTACGCTACTTTTAAATGTGTTTTTTCATTGTATATCGAATAACATAGATTTGAGGTTATGGGGGGAGGGAGTGGGGCAAAAACAAGAAAAGTCCGATCCAATGTGCACGCGCACAGATGCAGATGCCGAAGCTAATGTCACAACAATAAAACGATTTGAAGTTTCAATGCTTTATTTTTTGACACATTTGAATGTGATTTCACAAAAGCTCACAAAATAATCATCACTATCCTATGTGCCAAATTACTCCTCCCATTTAAATCCTGGACATCCTCTCCTTCCTGCACTTCACTTGCGCAAAAATCCTCATAGTCTTCTACGGGTATTCATCTTTGGACCTGTCCAATTTGTTTGAAATGGAGGTCTTCTGAGATGACTTTGCTGATCATCTTACTTGGGATGTTCTTTACCCAATGGGATGTTCTTTAAATGTCATGACTGTGTTATATTGGAATGATGACACCCGAGTAATGATCACGCGCATGGGAAGGACAACACATCACATTTTTCTTTCTAAACAATACTGTGCTGAACTGAGCATATCCACTTGTGAATGTGTCTAAAATAATATGTGTGAAAAACCTTGACAAATGGGTCCTCAACTATTTGCCTTCATTGTTGGTATATTCACCACACCCAGTCTTGCCACACTATCGTTTGTTCCATCATTTACCATGTACAAACAAAGCACACCTCTTGGAACAATCAACAATATTGTAAGCTGACTCATCTGTCACCTCATACCTATTACGTATTGACAGAGGTGGGGTCTGACACAAATGTGACATATCAATCAAACCTTTTTGCAGTTTAAAGACACAGCCTGCTTTCAAACAACACTTGGAGGTTTATTCATGTACACCTATAAGGTCAAACACAATCCATCAAATTCAAATAGTGGAGAGGGTAAAGGTGTCCAACAATCATTCAATAGATCATTTCAAGCATAACCCATTCTTCAGGGTTTTAAGAAGAAATCAAAATAAATGAAATAATGCCTGGATGTGAATCACAGGTTTGTGATCCTCTCATGCAGAATACAATGACTATGCCAATCCTCTGGTATGTGCGGTGTTTGTGGCACTGTGTCCATTATGGGTGCTGATAGCCAGGAAGATCCCGTCTACTCGAGAAGTCCTCTACTCCGGATGGGAGCCAGTCATTATTGCTATGGCCATCAGCAGGTGTGTCTCTTGCGGTTCCTTTCCTTTCCATAGCAGTTGTCTTTTACTTTGTGCAAGTGAGGTAAATAAATGTAACTAAATCATAATACTCTATGTATTTTTGCAGTCTATTACATTGGGTTCCTACACAATTATAGAACGTATGGAAAAGTACAAAAATGATAAATTCTCAGGCATTAACAAATTTTAAAAAAGAAAGAAAAAAGGAAACATGAAAAATAAAGCATGGAAAAATATGTTTTCTTAACATTATGATTGTATTGAAGTAGTTTGCTAGTTTAGAAAATTGAATGTTTCTAAAAACCAATTAGAATGTATGGAAAATCAATTTATAATAGTATAATATCAAAAGATTTATGTGTTCATAATATTTCAACATGTTGGCACAGTGGAGCAGTGGTTAGCACATCCTTTTCACAGTTGAGGGAACCGAGTTCAAATCCACCTCGCTCTGACCTTCCTGCGTGGAGTTTGCATGTGCTCCCCTCGCCAGCCTTGGTTCTCTTCCTCCCACATGCCAAAATCATGACTGGCAGGTGTATTGGACAGACTAAATTGTACTTAGGTGTGACTAGGTGCGTGAGTGGTTGTTTGTCTCTGTGTGCCCTGTGATTGGCGAGCAACCAGTTCAGTGTACCCCCCCACCTACTGCCCGTAGTCAGCTGGGATAGGCATCAACTGGCCTGCGACCTCTTTGAGGATAAGCGGCTATAGAAAATGGATGGATGGGTGAATGGATAATATGATAACTTTTAAATAATTCCTAAATTAGAAAATTAGATGTCTAGAAATGAGGGTATGGAATAGGAATCGAACCCTGATTACACGTTTTGTTTCCACCGCCATTTAGGTGTTACTATTTTACCTAAATGTTCATTTATTTTGTTCAAAATGCCCTGTCTTTTGTAGTGTCGGTGGTCTTATTCTTGACAAGACCGTTACCAACCCAAACTTTGCTGGCATGGCCGTCTTCACTCCAGTCATCAATGGTGAGGAGTCTGTGCTTGTATTTTGACTTTTACCACTCTGGCCTACTTGAGAAGATTTAGATTTTCCTCTATGTGGCCCCTGAGCTAAAATGAGTTTGACACTCCTGGTTTAGACCACTGGTCTCAAACTCTAGTCCTCAAATGGCCAGCATCATACATTTATTTTCATGGTTTCTCTCCCTACACACCCGAATCACTTGATCAGCTCGTCGCTTAGCTCATCGGCAAGCTCTGCAGGAGCTTGAAAATGATCTTTGTTATTTGCATCAGTTGTGTCATAAAGAGAAGCAACAATAAATGCAGGATATTGGCCCTCAAAGACTGGAGTTTGAAATCTATGGTTTTGGCCCATCGCTCCGCCACCAAGCAGTCACACGCACACACACCCACACACACACACACACACACACACACACACACACACACCCTGCCTGTACCTGAATTCCCAGAGACCCGTCGGCCAAATTAGCAGGAACATCAATGCATTAAGCCCGCCTCTGCAACAACACTTCAAACACTGGAGTTGGCTGGTTATCAAAAGCTAATGTTGGTAACACTGTTAGCTAATTCTAATGTGTAAACTTTAAGGCTTTGAATTGATAAGGTGTACCGGCTATGCAAAGATGGGACTCCAGCCTTCACTTGAAAATATCAGCTCTACAGTAGAACGCTAACTGCCCAATCATTTGCAAAGAAACTTGGGGGCAACGATTCTACAAATAGGTGGATTTGTGACAGGCCAGTCACTTAACAACATTCAGAACACAGATGCATTTTCAGAAATTGCAAATGTATTTTTGCATGTGTTTGGACTCAGTGTTTGTATAAGAAAAAAAGCATAAAATATTTTCAGTTGACTTACTGTTGTTGGCAAAGTTTAAAAACGGTTGGCAATTTGTGAATTTAACAGTAAAATGAAACTGAATTCAAATGTGGTTACAATCTACAACTTTGATTGTGCGTGTCTCTGTTTGTCAGGTGTGGGAGGTAACCTGGTTGCAGTTCAAGCCAGTCGAATCTCCACCTACCTGCACATGAATGGTATACCCATGGGGGATCCCAACCCCACGCCCAGGAACAGGAAGTGTCCCACACCATGCTCCACTTTTTTCTCTTCCAGTACGTTCTGAATTATCTAATGAAATATGAGTGGAAATTTGAAGTACAAAAAAAGTTTTTTGTTAAATTTAGAATACATACAATAGAATACATTTGAAACTGTAACTGAACTCAACTGTGAAAACATTAGTCTTCTCAAATCAAAACTGAGCACATTTTTATTAGTTAGCGCAGAGCAGGGGTGTCAACCTCATTTTTATCATAAGCCACATTGTAGTTATAGTTTCTGTCAGAGGGGCGTTTGAAGTTTGAATTATGATCATCACACATTTACACATTTTGAAAGAAGAGGACACAAAAAATAACAAAAAATGGTAAGAGTTGAAGTCAACTGGAAAATTTGGAATTATTGCCTGAAACTTGAAGTCATAATTAGCGTTCGCGGGCCACATGAAATGATCTGGCGGGCCAGATCTGGCTCCCGGGCCTTGACGTTCACACCTGTGGCGTAGAGGTTCTAATTCATCTTAATGCAGAGGGTCATAAACTGTTCATTCAGTGCATTCAGTATGTAAAAGAATTGTACGAAACAACTCTTACTTATACCTTTTAGATGTAATTTACGTAAAAAAAACAATTGAGAGGATAAGCAGTGGTCGAGTTGAATGTAACCCCGGTTCACTCTTTGCCCCCTAGCTGTGAACTCCCGTTCGGCACGTGTGCTCTTCCTCCTGGTCGCCCCGGGTCACCTTGTCTTCCTCTACACCATCAACTCACTGCGGGGGGGACATATCACACTAACCCCCGTCTTCATCACCTTCTACCTGGGTGCTGCACTTCTGCAGGTGAACACGTCATGCACATGCATTTGTTTTTCTGTTCATCATAGAGTAGTGATTAAATCAGGGTGGATTCAGCCGGACATGCCAAAATCAGTAAATACTGCATGGGGGCACTATAAGACGCTGTGTCTTTTTTTTTAATCGTTTCCCTCAAGGCAGGCATCAAGTCATGCAGTTCGATCTGTCATGAAGATGGTTTTGACTTTTTTCAGGGTGCCCAATTAAGTCGAATGAGCTTTCCACATTAATAGTTTTTGCCTGGAAGCTTCAACAGCACCTTCTATTTTCCACACAGACTTTTCCAACAGATGCATGTGGCATGCATTCCAATGCGGTCAAGCTCCTCATGACCATTTCTCAGTCTATTACTACCATCTATTGGTCAGAAGTTGATACTGCAGTCAAGCCATGTCATTAATTAGTTAAAAAATCTCGTGCAGTTTAACTGTAAAAACATCATAACAAGCTGCTGTTCATTGATACCACGTTGTGTGCATTTGCTGATGGCATCACAAGCATGAAATAAAAAATCATCCCATTGCTGGATTATTTGGTGGGATAATCAGTAGTCATAAAAAAAAACCCTCCTAAAACCTTCAAATTAATCACATTAATT
Organism: Hippichthys cyanospilos; assembly: GCF_059441005.1. Lineage (NCBI taxonomy): Eukaryota > Metazoa > Chordata > Actinopteri > Syngnathiformes > Syngnathidae > Hippichthys > Hippichthys cyanospilos. The sequence continues at coordinate 3,307,242 of NC_142377.1, forward strand.
GTAGCAGTCGACAATATGAATGCAGTTCACTTATTTGCCTTGAGATGGTGCTCGTGTGTTGGTGATGCGTGCATAAAGACACACCTTTTTAGGACGTTTAATTTGTACGTTTTTGTTAGGGCTGGGTATTGGGTCTTAAAAGTATATTGCGATATATTGCGGTACAGGTGTATTGCCATATGTATTGTGATATATTGGGCAATGTTTGATAAAAAAAATATGGCATACAAATTAAAATGACTAAAAAAAAACAGACTGAAATTATTCAAATAGACTTCTATTTATTCTTTTTCAGAAGGCACACATCATAGGCATCTCTGAGCACACATTAAACATTCTTTTTCGAAAAAATCTTGTAACATTTTTTCATTTCAAGCATGCTCTTGATTGTGTTAACATGTCCCCAGCGGTTGGAAATACTGCACTCTTTCAGATGGCACTCATGTGGCAGGAATACATAAGTAGCACTTTGCCACAAGTTCTAGCACAGGTGACAGGTGAAAGTGCTCTTCAACCATAAAAGAAACAGATCTGTGACGTCACTCTCGTTGGTGAAAAAAATACGACAAACCCCATGGAGAAATCTATTGTCATTTATCAAATACAGTGCAAGATACGGTCGCTTCTGTACATTTTCCCCCTTCGTATCCCGAAAATTACTTTGTATATAAAATAAAAAATGAAATAAAACAAAACAAAACTTGAAATCTCAAAATCACTGTTATATTAAGTAACAAAGACTAGTGAAAGATAGAACACGCAGTAAAACATGACACAGCAAAAAATTATTGTCTCGTGCGTGGGCAAGCCGACATCACAAAGTAGAAATACGGTAGACATCACGGGTTGTGATAACGTAACACGTTACATTCGTGTCGGCGCGAGCGCTGGTGTCACGCGTCTCATATTATTTGCCGCCAACCCTTCGTATCTCGGATTTGATCTCGTTACTAGAGACAATAATTTTCCCGCAGATGAATTTCGTAAGCCGAATTTTTCGTAACAAGAGGAGTTCATAAATAGAAGCACCAATGTATACGGTGTGCAACCCGAAATGCAGGAATGTAGGATTCGGTTTACATTATTTGTTATCCTCCAGGTAATGATCCTGCTCTACCTAGCGGACTGGATGGTCCACTGGATGTGGGGCAGAGGGATGGACCCTGACAACTTCTCTATTCCCTACCTGACTGCTCTCGGTGACCTGCTGGGAACAAGCTTCCTTGCCCTCTGCTTCCACATGCGCTTTTTCATTGGTGACAGAGACTCCGATTTGGGAAACTGATGATTCACTTCCCTTGCACCTATGGACAACCATGGTGGAAAACTGGATGTTTCCAATGAAAGGGCTAATCCCTCGGAGGGTTCTGATTGAAGATGTAGTGCACCAGTGTACAATGACAACAGGCTTCACTATAGGCTGTTTCAATGGAGAAACATAGGAAACTCTTGTCTTATTCAGATCCATGGATTTTTTTTTTGTTTTTTGCCTGATGAGAGTCCCCTGACTGTTGTTATTGTACGATTGCAAAGGACTATTATTTTTGGTAATTACTTGGTTTGATGTAAATTGATATGTTTTATTTTGAAAGGCAATTCTTCATTATTTTAAATGGGGAAATTAGCCAAGAAATCCGTTTTGACGTGATCAATCGTGGAATTTTTTTTTAAGAAAAATAGGCAAAAAATAAACCCTAACAAGCCACAATATTACTGAATCACCAAGTGCTTTGTCTTAAAATTCTGTGAAATCATTGAAATAGATGGTAGTCGAGTGCATATAGCTACTATAGCCACACTTTCTGTTTTACCTTAATCTTATGAAAGCAGACTGCTATTGTTTTACCATGAGATGGAACCAGAAATGGAGCAATTTAAATCTCTGTCCCAACACAAGAAATTGTGCTTTGTTTCCAGTCTGTAAAAACTGCAGGGTCAGTTGATATATTTGTACAAAATAGCAACCTTTGATGTTGTTTTCAAAACAAAGTAATCCTCATTCCTGCTAATCCTGCCTTTAAAATTACCGTAATTCCCCAAATATAAGATGTACTTTTTTTTTTTTTTTTTCAAAAATGAAGGCCAAAAGTACGGGGGCGTCTATAAACGGTAACTGATTATTAATTGGTTAAATGTTACCGAATAGTTATTTATTTTTATTCGGTACCATTCGAGGAAGATTAATCTGTCAACCACATAAACCGAATAATGACTCACAGATGTGCATTTTTATATTAGCCATATTCTTACAATAATTATCGTAATGAGACAAGCTAGAGGAATGGGACATGAGTTAGCTGTTAGCATCAAGTGCCTGTTGCAGCTAACAAACAGCTTGTGTTAGCCAAGGTTGTTACAGCATTATTTTCAATAAAAGAAGCAGGCAGACTGAACCAACGTCCGAGTCCATCCTTGTTCACGCAGAGGAACAGTACTAAACTATTACTAAACTAGATGAGAGTATCAAGAGTTGTGTTTTATTCTGTTTTGCTATAGTTTTGACATTGTTGCCAAACTGTTGGTGCGTCTTATACAAACTAACAGAGAAAATACCAGAATTTGACCCCAAAATTAAGGGAGCGTCTTACTGACAGGTGCGTCTAATATTTGGGGAATTGCGCTATTTCTGTTTCAGACCAAATGGGCAAAATAAATTCTGAAACTTAAGCCTGATCCTGATTAGTCTTTGGTGTAATGACGACAAAAAGAGAAACAGGCAGCCACTGAGTTCTGTACAACCCTCAAAACAATCATCCAATTCCATACTAAAGCAGCACAGCCATAACTTGCACCCTTAGAAGAGGCTTAGAACACTTTGAGCTCAGATAAAATTCACAGTAAGGCTGAAGATGTGCTTGCAAGAATTTACCTAGAATCATGGCAAATGTTTTTTTTTTCTTTTTAAATATATATATATATATATATATATATATATATATATATATATATATATATATATATATATATATATATATATATATATATATTTTTTTTTTTTTTTTTTTTGAGTCCTCACATCAAGGCCTACCTTCTGTGCGGCCCACATGACTGGGGCCTGGTCCATTTGATGAAACAGCACCAAAGACTCACTATTAGTCCTCATCGAGCCAATGAGCAAGAACACATAATGCATTGATGTTTATTTCAACCAGTATGTTTTTTTTTTTTGTCAAATATAATGTACATGATCAGGCAGTTCCTTCAAGTCTGTCAAAACATTTAATGACGTCACTTACGTTAAACCTACACCCTATTGGTTTTGCCTCTGGTTACTGTAAATGACAGGCAAATGAAATGTAGGGTCTTTGAGATGATTTGGTCAATCACGTAAAAGTAAATGTTGGTATCATTATCTATTTCATTTGTTGCATACAATTTCACCCGAAGTTCTTGCACAACCACTTTTATAAAACGTATTTGCACCTCACTACTCGGTGCCAAGTGGCTTACTACTGAAAGATCCCATGCATTTCATGACTGACAAAATGTCATTTCACCCTGTATTTTTTTTTTTTTGCGGGGGCTAATGAGTTTGGTAGATGAGATGCTACTTTTTTTGTGAGAAAGCAAAGGTAATTTGACCAATTGAAAGAGTCCAGATACAAAGGTGTCTTGGCTAAAACTTGCATGAGATGCTTGAATTATTCGCCACTTGTCCGACTTCTGCGTGATCTCAAAGGGGCCAGAAGAATACCTGTGCAGTGCACAACCTATGAATGTGAAAATGATAAATGTTGTCTGTCAATCTTTGGTTTTGGTACTGAATGGTATTGGAAGAAAGTGTTTATGCGAAAACTGTGATTTTTTTTTTCTTTGTTTTACCTAATCAAGTTAACTCTTCTAGGTGATTTTATGTCTATTCACATAGTATGAAGAAAAAGAAACGTCTGAAATGACGCAATTAATCAAACATGGGCCACGTCACAAATTTTGTAATTCGCAAAATCGACACTATAGGACGCTGAAGAGATTATTGATGTCATTTTTGTTCAAATCCATTTTAGGGGAATAAAAGGGGGGGGGCTGATTCTTTTAGGTTTTGCATTTTGTGTTTTACGTCATATCCCTACACCTGTTCGGTCAGTTCTCTTTCGTCTTTCTCAAACTTACTGACTGGGTGCCAGCCTTCTACTCTATGTTCAGAGAGTTGTGAATACTTCTACCAGAGGGCAGATAATGGTTTTGTCTATTTATTATTAAAAGCACACAAAGCAATTTGTACATACTATATTTATTCTATATATAAGATTGTTTATTGTGTCTCTGTTACTTTTTCAACACTGTGTCAACTGTTTTTTCTTCTTTTTTTCCTTTTAATTTTCAAAAAAGTTGTTTTTTTTTTTCTTTCCTGCTTGCCACAATAGTGGAGAAGCGTTGCATGGTGCCTAACACTGACATAGAATGGCCTTATCCTATGAGAGCCAAGCTCATTTTACAGTAACCAATCAACAGCTTAGCGCCTTTAATTAGCCCCGATTAATGAATGATTTACAATACGGTGATTGTGATATGCAATGTGATGTAATACTGTAATTTAATAATGTGATGCAGCTGAAGTGGAAGAACGGAAGCGGCAGTTACACACTTGAGTTCACATGTACTTGTATGTGCAATGACCTCAACAGTTTGGGTACACGTCCTGGAGGGTCTGGGTTAAAGATGAACATAAACAAATGATTTCATCCGCCAAACCCAAAACCCTGAGAAATGCGCAGCATTGCATGTTATTCTTGACTGTTGTGCAATCTAAAAGACCCAACCAAAACCCACGTGATGCCTTTTTAAGCTCAGTGCTTCAGCCCCGTTGAACTCACAAGGAACCAGATGGGCTCTCGGGCGATCACGATACACATTTAACAATGACCTCCATCTCCTGCTACGTTTGCTGCAATATGAGGCAAAATAGTAAAAACTAACGGGGTGTGTCATGTAGAGTCTCACAGGGGCTGAAACTTATGGGGTTCCTGTGGGTTCTTCCCTGACTTGCTGGGAATAAACGACTGTATTGTTTCATACCAGTCAACTGTGCTACTTCTTGTGTTTTCTCTATTTGATCAAAGACAAGCTCTATAATCAAGCAGGTTCATTTGCAGACAGCTTTCCTGCATCAACACAATGACGTATAACCAGTGTTGGGAGTAATGCATTATAGTAATTACGTTACTTTTTTGATGCATTACTTCTTGCTGTAATGTGGTAGTGTAATGCATTACACACACAAAATTTCAACGCATTTTTAACCTGAGAGTGGTAAGGGCTTTTTACCAAATTTGCCACTCCACCCCACAAGATCAGAGGAGACAAGCCTGAGGCACTTCCTGTTATTATACTTCCTGTTATTAGTATCTCCCAAAGCAGAGATGAGTGTGGCAGCAGCAGAGGACAGTTTGAATATGGACAATACGTACATGGACATTATTTTCAGTTCGTCACAGATAAAAACAAGAAGAATATAATAGGTGCACTTGGTGCGCGACACCTAAAGAGCTGTCCACTTCGCCAAATAGCACCTGTAATTTGACAAACCATTCAGAGCGGAGCAATAGTAACATGTCGTTCGCGAAAAGAAAACATGATAAGGATTCAGATTGGGGATAAAACAAAGCAGGTAAAATGAACGTTTTCTCACTCAGGGATGCCACTTCCACCTCAAGATCTTAGGAGACTCGTGGCAGAGTATGTCGTGCGTAGAAGATATGCTGTTGCTTTCCACAGTGGATTCGCCAGAATTTCCAAACCTTGTCAGCGAGATCCCTGTCGCAACTAGCAATAACCAGCTAACACTGATCTTTTTAACACTCGTTTACACTGAAGAGTTGCTATTAATAATAGTCTGTAAATGGTTCTGGTCAATGTGTGTCAAGATGAAGCATTGAAAAACTCATGTCAAACAGTATGTTTAACACAATAACGATGATGTAGGCTAGCTGCTAACGTTAGCCCCCCCGACACCATCTATTTTTGAAACGTCAGTCACTAACCTAGCTGACTGAACTTGACTTTGAATACTCACATTGAGTTTGTAGAATGCCCTAACTGTTTCTGCCTAAAGCACAAACAATGCATTACTATGCTGTGAAGCAAAGTTTTAAAGGGATTAATTTTTTTGAAATGACAGTAATAACTAATAAATATGCATGTCAGTTTCGAAGTAACTTGCCCAACACTGCATAGGACCATCTGTTAAAGAAAATAGCCACTAAACTGTGTGCATAGTCTAATTAGTACTTTGGATAGGAGTCTAGCATGGCACATTTTGACTTGGCAACATTTCCAAGGGAGTCTCAAGCCAAGATTTTTATCTGGGTTTGGTAACAGGCTGCATCTGAACCGAAAGGTTACAATTTCTTTTGGGGAGTAACTTAAAATTTAATTTAGTGCTAACAGCTGGTACGAATTCAAACAATTCTTTAAGTTCTTTTGAGATTGCATAATATGAATTGTATTTCGTCCAACGATCCTACCGTACCTTTCAGTATGATTTGGCCACTCTCCATGTTTTGAATACAATTGTGGCATTTACCGCACTATAAGGCCCATCGGATTTAAAGGTACACCTTCAATGAATGGCCTAGTTCAATTCTGTTTTCATATCATGAAGCGCACCGCATTATAAGGCGCATAGAGTAGAAGCTACAGTTTTGGCTGGGGTTGCATTATGCATTCACTAGATTGAAAGCGCTAAACGGAATGTCAACACAACAATCAGACAAATCATCAAACTTTTCAATCAGAAATTATCAATGAAGATTATTTTTGGAAAGTACTATCTGAAGAATGGGGAAAAATGCCCCTTGATTACAGTCAAAGATTGTTTTGATCAATCGAGAGTTTAAAAGAATATGCAGTAAAACATATTATGATTCAATTAAATATTAAACATTTTTTAAATCAAATCGCAACATAAACATGTAAATACGGTATATTGATTTAATTTAAAAACTGTCAAGATTTATTTTATAAAATCATATATATAATTATTCTACAAAAACACACGATTATTCCGCATTGCCCTCATATAAATTCTTTCGAACATATATAGCCCATCAAAATTTCAAAGTGTTATCAAAATTTTTATTGTAAGAAATAACAAAAACATTTATAACTGAAATACAAAGGTAAAAATTGAATTATTCACATGGCGATTAAGTCATTTAATATTTTTCGTTCCCTGCCAAAAATGAAAACTTGTGGTTTATGTGCAGTATAAGGCACACCGGATTATAAGTCACACTGTCGGCTTTGGAGAAAGTTCAAGGCTTTTAGGTGTGCCCTATAGTGTGGAAAACACGGTGGATTGTGTTGGGAATTTATAAAAATATTCACAATTTTACTTTTTGATTCACAAATACAGCAGTGTTCAAAAACACCACTGTCCTCCCTTCATGTATGATGCGTTGCATACTGCTGGAAAATGGACACACACTTTTGACTTCATGTGTGACATACCGCTAGAAAATGGACATACACATTTGACTTGAAGAAAAACATGACCTGATTTGGGGTGTGAATATAAAGTGCACATAAAATATGAGCTCACCAGTAACGATACATCATACATCACAATAACTCAGTTTCTCGGGTATGTCCCATATGCAAGAATTATATATCTTACAGAAATGTACACAGATTACATTGATTAAATCAATCATGACTGAATTACAAATGCAATTCATACAAAATATCAATTAGATGCAAATGAGTACTGTACTTAGAAATGCAACACCTTTGCATATGCTAACATAGAGCAAAAGGAAATACCCGGCACAAACGAAAATGCTAATGAGCTAAACGCATACAAGACAGCACTATATAACATGCTGAAAACTAACATTAGCATGTTTTCAACAGTCACAAGTTGTTGGATTAACAAACTCATTTAGACGCGTATTAGCATAAATGACGATATTCTTACAAAGGAAGTACAATTTACAGACACTTGTGGGACAGATCTCACAGACAGACAGACGGCAGTGACTACTCTATACTGACACTGCACCGTCCTTCCTCACAACAAAATGGAATCTCAACAGCGGCCCGAGGCAGCACCCAAAAACCAAGATCAAGCCAAACAAAGCAAAATTGAATAAACTGTTAAAGGATAAACTAAATCCGTTCCAAAACATCATTATTTCGGGAGCGGTCCATGCTGCCCGGTACCAGTTGATCCACGGAGCGGTACCGGGCCCGGACAAACAATTACAAAAATTGCCTTGAAAGTGTCTAGGAAATGAATCAGCTTACTGAACAGAGTAATGGTCTCTAATTTTGTAGAGACAGTCACTGGCTTCTTTTTATTTCCCTGCTGGGCAATTCTAATTTACCCTGATTCAGGTTTTGGCACTAAGAGTTACGTGTTATTTTCTATTGAATGCCTCTGAGGCACCTGTCAATTTCAACAAAGAAATGAGACTACAAGTTAGACCAGGGAGAAACCAGGTGTATGTTGTGGTCTAATGTGATTTGGGTGGACTTGGCAGAGACGTAGGCAGACAGACATGCAATGAACCCTCTGAATCATTTTAGAAAATTATTCATAGAATAAATAATATTATTATCTTTAACATTTTTAAGCACCGTCCTGCCCATGGCAACATTTGCATCTGAGTCACATGATCAGTGGAAGAAGGCAGCCTCCAAGTGGCCACTTTGCAGTGGCCAACTTCATGTTATCTACAATTGAACATTTTCTTTCAATTGCTTATAAACATAGTATGTGTGTACATACGTACAGTGAACCCTCGCTACTAGTTTATTTAAAATAATATATATATTTTGCGCAAAGACGCACTATGAAGGTTCAGTGCATGCCAAACAGACATGTTAACTGGAAATGCACCTGCTACGGGCACTTCTAAACCTTATACAGTAACTTTACTGTTATCCCTTGTCATCCTTTATAGTCTCATGGAGAGCCGCGGTTATATTAGGTGCCTGGAAGTCTAATTAGAGTGAAGCTTGTAGCTGACCCAACATGATAGCAAATTTCAATTTATTACAAAAGAAATCTAGGTAAGAGAGTTACAATGCTCTGCTGCAGCTCTCCCTTCGCTCCTAGCAGCATGTTTCAGTTTCATGAGGGAGATGCGCGTGAGGGAGATTGGTCTACTTAACAAGCGTGTGTGAGTTATACGACCATCAGAGCCCCAACTCCTGCCCTCATTGGTCAATGGTCGTGCCGGGAGCCAATTCAAGTGTGCTGTACAAGTGCCCACAGTTTTTCAGTTGTCACGGGGGGGTTATGTAGGTAATAAGGAGAGCCGTTTCAATCGACCGGAAATCAAAATGGTTGTGTTGACTCATTTCTAATGGTGCCAGTCTAAGAAAGTAACAAAAGAAAGAAAATACCTCCCGCAGTTAGGGTGCACAATATACATTTTCTAAAGAAAAAGCAAAAAAAAAACAAAAACAAAAAAAAAACAGCACTCGAGATTAGATCAAATTAAGTGTTAGTTTCCGTTTAGTTAACAGGAGATGACAAGTGGGCCAGCGCTGCTTGTTTGATGCCCCGCTGACGGAAGCAAGCGTTTACCCTCCCTTTCTCTTCCTTTAGCATCGTCCTCCTCTCTAATTTGATCAATGGAGGACAACTGCACATAGAGGGCATCAGCTACCTGCAGTACCTGGAATGGACCTGGACGTAGAAAAAATAAATAAATAAATAAATATAAGAAAACAGCAAAACAGCAAAGAAAAAAAAGATAATTAGTGTACCATATCCGTTACTGCACATATCTAGGGTATCCATCATGATGCTCCCCAGCTCCCTGCGGGACAATTTCTACACAGACAAGAATATATCTATTCATTTAAGAGTTTCAGGCTCATGGAAAAAAAAAATACAAATAAAAAAAAAGTGACTTCACCTTATTGCGTAGCTGTAGAAGCAACATGAGGGCATCGCTGAACTTTCTCTCCATCCAAGAAATTGTCCCTTCCGGAACTGCCTTGACCTCCTCTTGACACGGCTTCTGATGGAAAGCATATTGCTAAAATGAAGTTTAAAAAAAAACAACAAATTTGGTATCAGGCCAAAATAATTTGACAGTATTTATGTCTTGTTCGAGTTGATAAACACTTTCTCTAATGATTCACGCGGCCTTGTTGTTGGCAACAAAAAAGCAATAAGGCGGCACGTGCTGAAAGTGCAAATGCGTAAAAACGGATGTATACTATATAGAATTAGAGGTATATTAAATAATTTTAAGCTTTGTAAATGACATTATATAATTTATTTTGCATTCAAATTAATGTTAGTAAAATACAGATATGTGGAGAAAATTGGTCTGGATTTGAGTAATGCGGTTATAAGTTGACCCCCCAATATGGGGGTTGAAAATGAGGGGGAAAACCTCGACTTGTACAGGGAAAATTTTAGCAACAGGCATGTGCTTCATCATACACACATTACAAAAATATTCACCTGTTTCTCTCTTATTATTTCTCAAGGTAGCCATTTTTGAGGAAACTAAAGGTTTTCTTGCATTAAGTTCATCCTTGTAAGAGGTCTACTATACAATAAACTTACAGAATTGCTGATATCATACTGAGCAAAATATTAAAATCCTGTTTTTCTCATCTACTTGACCCACCTTCTCCTCCAAGCCACCAGCGCTTGCTAAGAGCGTTTTCTTTTGTCGCTTCCAGCTGCAGCATTCTCTGTTGCACTTAAAATCACTGCTGATGTGGTTGTCGTGCCGGCTGTCCTTGGAGAGGATCTGGTGAACCACATGTCTCGGGCACCTTTGAGAACAGGCAGAAGTGGACTGGACAGGACCGGAGTGGTTTCTGCTGGTCTGCAGGCCAAAATGTGGCAAAGAAAGCAAAATTAGATGAGATATTGAGAACGAGCTAACCCTTTGCACCAGCCATACGATCGGCTGATCTTCTTCTTTACCTCAAAAAGGCAGCGTTGTCCTTCGTTAGCCACTCCCCTGTCACCTTCATCTTCTTCATCAGAGGCAGCTCTTCCCTCCACTGCTCTCTGTAGACAATCTGTATCTGTAAACAAACCAAATTGTCACTTTTGCAAGTTGATGACTGTCATAATTTAAATGCAAATGCACAAGGATGTGCATTGAAATAATTGTAACTTTAAAAATCAAGTTGCGATGTTGAAATATGTTGACAAATTAATGTATGCAGTGCTTTACCTCTATCTTGCTGCATCTATTGGCAATTATACAAATTTATGGGGGGGCATCAAATACTTTGCTGTTCATAGCAAGGCCAGCTCCCGACAGACACACTGCGTGTAGGTGAACACTATACAGCAGAGGTGGCCAAGTCCTGTCCTCGAGAGCCACAATCCAGCCTGTTTTCGATCTTTCCCTACAACCGAAACACCCGATTCCGATTTCCTCCCAGAGGAAAGTGAAATCTTTGCACACCCCGCCTCCACTCAATGCACTGACTAGAAATAAGATTATTATCTATATAAGTTGTATATACTGTAGTAAGTATAACTAAACCTGTATCCTTTTTAACATTAACAAAAGAAAAAAGTTAATCAAAGTGCCTGAAGCTTAAAAGAAAAAGGAAAAAGATGAAAATTCTTTTTTTGTTGCAATTACACTTCACAAGGCAAATCCTTTCCCTACCCCATTTGAGAAAGACTGGCTTAACTGTATCCGTACATATCTAATATGCTAAACCAGCCATGTTTAATCTCCTATGTTCAAAATGTTATTGATTTAAAATTGTAGGCATTATTTTGTAAAGGCAATCCTTATCGACACAACAAATAGTGGTGGAGGTCTATTGGCTTGCCTTTCCTGCATAATTGAAAGGACTATTGTGCAACAAATGCAAAACTGTTTAGAACAGCTTCATGAAAGTTGTGAATTTTGCTGATATAAGTACATATGTGATCTTAAAGTAACTAGTCATAAAACCCATTACGCTCTTGTCTTAATGTTAGAATATTTGTATATAGGTTCAGTGCTCCATTTTGCCTGCTTCCCCGCAACCTAGACGCACTTTTGCCTGAGGATGCATACTTTCGAATCAACTTGCGTCCTTCAGACGCTTTTTTTTTAACTTAATATTAATTCTTCGTCCATCTACTCTTTTATTCAACATTAACATTATTAACAACTTCGCCCGCCATTTTGTTTTGATCTAGCAGAAAAAAATAACGTAAATCGAGAAAAAAAAGAACACGTCTGTTTACAAAAATACTGGTACTGGTGAGCCGAATTGTGAGATAATAATCAAGAACATGATCATTTAATCATTGTCACGGCCTACTTCCGGGAAAAACTTCAAAATAATATCCCCAATGCTGTTTGTTTCACTCGTTACTTGATTTCTCGCATTTTTTTTTGAAGTGTTGTTTGACTTCCTTTATAACCAGGTGCGTCACCAGACAGACGCCACCACGGCACATGCTACATTACAGTACAGTGGACCCCCAGTTTACGACGTCCCTGCCTTGCTTTTTCACCTTAAGACGTAGGCCGCGACGTTTTTTTTTGGTCCCCTCTTAACGCCATTTCTTTCGGCTTACGACACATCCAACTTGGCGGTCAGTGTGCGTACGTGACCGCCATGCTGGATGTGTCCGGCCTTATACATCTACACACGCGCCACCACTTACGTCACGACAATGCTAGTCTTCAAATGGTCGGCGTCACGGTCAAAATGGCCGCATGCTAAAGACTGGATCTCGTCTTAACTTATTTATTGTGCATTTTACTGCTTAATTCAAACTTGAATGGGTTAGCCATGGACCCCAAGATTGCTAGTGATGTTAAAGAGAGAAGTAAGAAGATGATTTTTACGGACATGAAACTGGAGATAATCAAGAAATACGAAGAAGGCTATGCTAGCCTTGCCTAGGCTAGGCTACTCTCAATCAGGAATATGGCCATAACAAGCTCATCAATCAGTCAAAAGTAAATAAATCCTTTCTATGTTTTATTTATGCTGTTATTCAATTGTCTACATGTATATTATATATGCGTAGCACTCACTATACTATTTTTATACCAATTTTTAATGTGGTAAGTTGAGTGACAACAACATGTTAAAAATATTATTTTGAATTGACTTAAAGTGTAACTCCGAGATGGATATCAGAAAGTTATTCGCCTGCAGCAGCAAAGAATGGAGTTAAGGAAGTCCTGGCTAGCTGTGCATCACAAGTCTGTCTTAAATTCCTGCTAAGTTAGCTAACGTTATTCCTTGTGTCAAGACAACCATATTCATTTGTTGTCGGGGGAATATGCAGTGAGTTTCAACAGCATGAAACGATGGTCATTTTGACAACACCATATTAAACTTGTCTGAGTTGACAGAGCATCTGGATCAGGGGCGTTAAACTGTTCTGGCCTGCAAATGGCTTTAATCCGGACCGCGAGATGATTTTGTGAAATATAAAAATTAGTTGAAATTTTTAATAAATAAAATAAACCGAAGAGGTTTTCAATAGTAATGTTAATATTTTATGATTAATAGTGATGTTGTACTTCTTTAATAGATTTTCCTCCATGCGCCCACAATCTTAAACGAATTTGACACCCCTAATATGGTGGGTGAAAATGAGGGAAAAAAACTCGACTTGTCCTCGAGGAAATACAGTAGTTACTTACCTGTGTGACAGTAAGACTCCACTCCTCTTGCTAAGGCAGCTTCGGAAAGACAAACACAGCCAGATCTGAAGTAAAGTCGACAAGACGTTGATTCATATAAATTTTACAACTTTCAACACAGCTTTCAAAGAATGACTGCTCATAACGTTTGATTCACAGCTCTAGATTTTCATAGCTCTAGGGCAGTGCTTCTCAAATTGTGGGGTGGGCCCCCCTTAGGGTGGACGCGAAGTGATGCCAGGGGAGGACTGATCTCCCCTGTTCACTTAAAAAAATAAAATAAAATTAAAAAAAAACACCAGACAAACCCATTTAATGAAACACCATACATACGTACAGTATTGTCACCTTATTAAAATGGAATTCAGTGTGAAATTTACCATATACCAGCTGCAGCGGTCATTGGGGTATGCAACAGCAGATTTTAGGAATGCAGTCGGACAGACATCATTCAAAAAAAAAAAAAAAGAACATTCTAGAAAACTTAAATTTCCATCAGTTTCTTTAATGGCATGTTTTAGTTTCATTTACTATGAGCAAAATGTTTGTATTCCATCATTCTTGATTTGTTTGGATTGTTCAAAAGTTCAAATTTTTTGTGTCACCAGGGTTAGGGTTAGGGATAGGTTAGGGTTAGAGCAGGGGTCGGCAACCTTTAACATTCAAAGAGCCCTTTTGACCCACTTTCCACGGATAAGACACTGGGAGTCGTAAACACGTAATGAAGTGCCCCGCAAGTTCCACGCAGCTTCATGCGTCAACATGATGTACTATAGATGGTGCCCTTTCACCCAATCATGCAAACAGCAATGACTGCAATTTAAATGCGTCGCCTGTTATGCCGATCTGAACCGAGCGTTATTCATCTTCCCAAAAGATGGAGAGCCGCAACATAAGGATGAAAGAGCCACATGCGGCTCCGGTGTTGCAGGTTGCTGCCAGTGGGTTAAAGGGTTAGAGTTAGGGGGTTAGGGTTAGTAGCAGTCGGGTTTAGGGTTAGGTTATGGTTTAGGGGTAGGGGTTAGGGATAGGTTAAGGTAAGAAGGTTAGGGTTCTGTTTTTCCATGAGCAATTTCCCTTAGCCCAACTTGCATTTTGGGCAATTCCGAGCGTAAAGAAAACACACTTGTGATGACATTGTCATTAAGAGTGACAATGATGCGAATGCGTTCAATGAATTGTATTACTACAACGAATTAGTTGGGTTTGATCAAATTCACGAAAATTGTATTTACCCCCACCTGCACCTCAACTTGTCTAGTTTACTTTCGGTCACTAAATTTCCATCGAAAATCCCAGCGCTGCCTGTTAAATTGGTTAACACTGTAAACTAGACCTGCAGAACTCTAAACTAGAAATGTAGATATGCCAGTTTTTATACAGACTTGCAAACGATGTGTAACTTTATACATAATCAAAATATACAAACATACCTGTACAGCTGCAGTTCGTGCTCCAGTTGGTTGATCCTGGACTGAAGTTGCGGTACGGATTCAGCTTGTTCCTGTATTATCCGCACCCTCTCAAGGCCCAAACTCAAAGCCTCTCTGGCCTCTTCTGCTCGTCTCCTGATGAAGGTCAGCATGATCACATTTGACAATATCACTTGATAATTTGAATTCCCTTGATTTAAACCAAATCCAACCTAATTTGGATGTTCTCCCTCCTGAGTGCAGATTCCACCCCCTGAAGCTTGCTCACTTCTCGGTATGTCCATCGTAGCTCCTCCTCCAGGCGTTCATTGAACTTAATGGCCTCCTCCAACTGTCCCTCACGTGATGAACGTATCAGCTGCAACTCTCGTAAAAGAAGGTCCCTCATGTCCCATCTTCTTTCCAATCTCCTCACACCATTTCCTTCAGCAAAATTCAGCTCTCCTTTAATTTGCTTTGTGGGGACGGCTTTGCCTTGAGTAAGGCAAATGGAAGTTGTGGGTGATGGAATACTGATGGAAGCAGACTGTGTGCGGCTCTTCTCACGTCTCAGGGCCACTTCAAGGGCCAAGCAGCGAGCGTCGCTACCCTGCAGTGCTGATCGAAGGTCCTCCACCAACTCCCTCAGAGCTGTTAACTCTTCTGAGAATGATGACAAGAAAATAAAGAAAATGTTCTTTATATTCATCTCTCACTGCCATTTTCAAATGAAACCATGCATTTCTTTGCTCCATCGATTAACATCCATTAAAGTGCCATCAATGAGAATCCTTGTATATTAAAATAAAATGCTTATTAATTATTATTTATTATTAAATAAATAAATAATAATATTCTAATCAAATGTTTTTTATGGAGGGTACCTGACACCCTTGACTAGTGCTTATCTAATATTAAGCCAATTGAGCACTGAAGTGATGTGACCAATGGTTGGCAGTGTAACTAATGAAAATAAAGCTTTCATATGGTACCACCCTTGTTTACATAGAAATAGCACACAATATTCTGTCGGCCTTAAAAGATGTGTGAAAATGCTAAATATACTGGCACTCTCGAGGTTGCCTTTTCCGATAACGCTTGGCACTGAAAGAGTTAATGAGCCTGCTTCAAAAAGTCACTCATGTAAAATTACATCTCCAAATACACTAATAAGGATATTCTTTTTTCCATGCTTACTGATTTTAAATTGAGCTTGGTGGTAACAGTGCATATAGTCATTGCAGGATTAATTTTGTATATAACATTAAATAATATTATATATTTTTTAATCATAGTCCTCAGCATTGAAAATCAATTTGACACTCCACTATTAGCAGAGTAGATCAGTGACCGGTGTATCGCTGAAACTAGTCTGTAACTGTTGCTGTTGCAATTGTTATTTGTCACATAACATACAGAAAACCAACTGATAGAAATAAGTAAATGGCAGGCAGTAGCAAAGTACTTGAAAACCAAACAAAAAAGAGACTTAACGTATTTCTCAGAGTATAGGTTGAGGTTTTTTTCCCCTAATTTTCAACCCCCATATTGGGAGGGGGTCCCCTTATACCGCATAACTCAAAACAGACCAATTTTTCCATGTGTGTTTCAATAGCATGAATTTGAACGTGAAGTAAGAAATATGTCATTTACGAGGCTTAAAATGTAACATATAGCTCTAATTCAATATAGTGTTCATCCGTTTTAGAGTATTTCTACAGAACATTGCAAAATGCAGTTTCATCAAGCGTCATCTATTTGCCTCTTTGCTTTTGACAACGAGGCTGTAAGACTCATTTTTTGACGGAATTTGACGCATTATTAAAAGGAAAACACGGCTTGACTTGTCTCCTTTACCCGTGTAATAGTAATGAAGATGTCTAAACAAATGTCAGAGAGTTAAATGGGTGGAGCTATTTTCCGTGCCAGATAGTGAGGATTTTTAGGGCTTTTTGACAAATTCATATTCAGCTGTGTCAAAAAATAAAGCATTGAAACTTCAGATCATCTTGTTGTCATACTACTTTCAGCATTTGCGTCTCCACACACGTGCACATTGAAGTCTCACGCAGCTGTGGTCATATTAGCGGCTCAGACATTGAATTAAAGTCAAATAAAGTCAGATCTGTACATGATCAAACATGATAACAATGGAGAGTTTACAAGCATCATTTTATTATAAAAGAAATCTCAGTAAGAGATTTCCAATGGTCTGGTGAACGTCTGCTTCTCACTGTGCTTCTGCCTGGACAATGTGTGTCAACAACAACTGCATTTGCCCTGTGTGCGTTTCATGCCTGACACAGCACATCCCTGTGGGTGTAAAAACGGGAGTTGGGGCGGGAGTAGAGTACATTTCCACAGGGACGTGTCAGTCATGAAACGCACCCCGGCACACGCTGTTGTCAACAGGCAGGAGGGAGAGGCAGAGGAACAAAGACGACATTCACCAGACCGTTGGAATTCATGTAGAAACGGCTAAAAGCACAGAAATTTCATCATTTTAATAACTCATACATGTGTTTAAATTGGACAGCGATCTATGTAACCTCTAAAGTCAGGGGTAGAATTGTAATTGTAAAAGTAAAAAAGGGAGTTAAAAAAAGCTTAATTTTGGACTGAAGTACATTTTGGGCTATACGTTTTATTTTTACTTCAGTGCAGTTTCACAAATTGTATTAAGTGTAAATTGTATTAAGCAGAGAAAACAAAGTCCCATTCAACCCTGACTTCAACCGCCAATGCAAATACTTTACTGTGATGGGCTCTGGACTACCATTAAAGTGCCTTTGAAGGATGTTGTAGGAGGATCTTTGATTTTAAGTCTTCTGTTTTTTTTTCTAAATCCAAGGACTGTCTAATCATGAACCGTATGACATTTAATGGATGGATGTGTGTTGTTTGTAACTCATAATCGATGGTTTGAAAAAAAAGCTTGATTGTAGACTGAAGTTCTTTTCAGGCTGAACTTGATATTTTTACTTCAGTGCAGTTTCACACAATCATCACAAAGGGAGTGTGGGATGTGTGTGTCTTTCGGGGTTGTCGACACATCCAAAACTAAACTACAGTATTGCGAATATGATATGCTGTATACTACTTAAGAGGGGACGCCAGCTTGGTCGACGTGGGGGTGGTGGACGTGGGGGGGGGTAAAATTGTTGAAAAAAAAGTGACGGGGAATGAGGGGGTGGCCCCCAATATAGGCTACCCACCCCACCCCCCGAAGTAAACTTACCGGGAAAGAGGCGCGTACCTAGCCGTATACGTCAAAGAGTGTGAATTTGCATTTGAACAAAGAGGTTGTTGCCATGATATTTTTTTTGCAACAAAATGTAACTTGTACAACTCAACGTACCGGAAGATGTGTCCTCTGCAGTCCGACCAGCTGCGGATCTGCTGTGCCCGTTCTGGTTCCTAGTCCGATCAAAACTGATGTATTTTTTCCTCACACGAGGCCATCGAAGCCGAATGTGTCTCTCCACCAGCTCGGTCTCCTCAGTAACGGGCAGTCGCCACCCTGATTCCCCGGTGCCTCTGCCCGCACAACGCACGCGAAAGAAGCCGCTCAGACGCGAGTGAAACTCATTAAAAGTCATCTGACCAGGCAGTTCGGCGAATATGTCAATGAATTCTTCCTCGTCTTCGTCGCCTCCTCCATGTTCGGTTCCTTGTATCGTCTTCTTCCGTTTCTGTGCTCCGGTAACACCGAGCACGGCGCATAGAGTGCTGAAGTCCTCCGCTGACACTTTATTGTCCCGGTTTGGATAGGCAAGATGGTGGAAGACCTCTTTCAAGTACTGGTCTATTCCGGTGGCCAGAACGACGATTTCGTTTTCCACGCCGGGATCCGGGCAGTGGTGGTGGGCCAAGGCGCTCCGGAGCCACTCGCTCCTCCGCGCAGCTCTCGGCCAAGGCTGGACGTAGTTTGGAGCTAAAGCTGTTCGCTCCATGGTCGCGCGTGAACTTTTTTTCCCACTCGGAAATTTCAACAAAGTGTTTGACTATGAGGAAGACTGCTATGTTAAATCTGGCCCCACCTAACCGCAAGTTCTTTCCAGGTGTATTAAGTCAGGATCTGGACTCTAGCAGAGAAAAACAAAGTCCCATTCAACCCTGGACTCCACCCTCCAATGAAATTTTAACTGTGATGGGCTCTGAATTACCAATGAGCTGCCTTTGGAGGATGTTGTAGGAGGACACAGTACAGTATTTGATTTTGCGTCTTTTTTCCCCCTAAACGCAATAACTGTCTAATGATAAACCGTATGACATTTGGGAAATTGATCCAGTTTTTTTATGAGGTGTGCAATTTGCAATGTTTATTTTGTAAACATTACTATGGCTGAAAGAAACAAAAATACCTCTGAAGTTGAATCTGTAGCTGTATAAAAAGGGCACGTATGTTTGGTTTGAATTATTTTTTTGTTTTGTTTGTTTTGTTTTGTTTTGTTTTTTTTCCCTGCAAACATTCGCAGGTCCTTGGAAAATTTGATTTCCAAAAAGGGTCCCTAACTCCAAAATGTTTGAGAACCCCTGACCAATATGCATAGAACTGTAATACAAAAGAGCAGTAGTAGAACGACAGTCTAGCTAGTTTTTCTCACCACTGCTTTATTGTATGATCGACATATTGTCATATTCTGTTGGTGTCTGTTGGAGTTTTTGGTTGTGGGTTTTCGGGTTTCTGTTTTTGTACGGTATTGTCCATGTTCTAAGTTCACGTTTCTGTTCCCCCATCCCGTCCTTGTCATTGTTCTGTGTTAACTTTCCCCCGTGTGTCAACCAATCAGTTTCCCCTGCCTCTGTTCCTGTCCAGCTGTTTTGTGTGACCTGATTTGTGTTGAGTGTATTTAGCTCCCTGTGTAGTTTCACTTTTTGTTGGATCATTGTCTCTTGTCTAGTCATATTTACCTGACAGCTCTTGTTTTTTGCCCTGTTATCCGCCTGCTATTAATTTGTAGTTTGCGGTCCTGTTTTTTCTGCATCCTGTTTTTGCCTTCCTTTTTTTTTTCGGCTGACTAAACATGGCTTAATTCACGCAGTCCCTGTCTTGGAGGTTCTCAGCACCTTGGTCTACAGTTCACATAATCATTCCGGCATTTGTCCCAGCCTCGACGGCCCGCGACACATATTTTGGCAGTAATACAGTATAATGACGAGGACATACAAGTAGAACAACAAGCCTATATGTTATTGTGCTGGGTGTGTGCACCAGGTGATGACTGCATTCTACAAGTAGTAACTAATATTATTCATGTATACAGTACAAATGAATGTATTCATGAGAGGTGAGGACAATTGAAACATTTTTGATATTTTTGTCTTTGAACACTTTTCAGGCTATTAACCCATTTCAACCCTTCAACCGGTCACAAAAGTGACGGTAAAGAAAATTCTATTTAAGAGGCTCTATCAATGATTTTTCAATCATTTTTCATGAAGTACCGAATTACTACAATGTGAAGATGAAATGTGTGCAATGTCACATATTTAGAGAATATTGTCACATGACCAGGGCTGTTTACTTTGTGGTTGCACTTCAAGAGAAAGATGACAGCCTCAAAGCTCCCAAACAAAAGGTTAGTAAAGTATGCTAAAATAAACATAGAGCAAAGATTTTTCGTACACACGATCTTTAAGATGATGCGTGCATTTGCGCGTACTAAATTGGTTTGGTGTGTTTGCACAATGAGTAATTCCATTGTTGTGACCGGTTATAAAACACACCTTTTTATCAACTATGCCACTTAAGGGTTACCAATGGCATATGATTTGGATGTTTTCATGTCCAGGAAAAAAATGGGCTTTACTGGGTTAAGTAATATTCTGTAAACTGCTTAGCCTATGAGCTCCAAGGGCCCACTTTTGTGCCCAGCGCAAAGCGCATTCTGATGACTCACATGGTTGAAGTTTGTTAAGGTGTTTTTCTTAGCGACACACAGGTTGAGACTGGTGTTTGCGTCAATGTAGGAGTGAACAAAGCTGATATAATTCCTGTCGAACATGGTGGAAACTTAACAGGCACCCGTTGTCATGCCAAAAGTACATTTATAAGTACATTCAAAAAGATTGAATGTCGAATGTCGAACAACTTGTCGAAAGTTGTTTGTATTATATGTCTGTGAGTGACAAACATACACACACACACACACACACACACACTCAAACACATATAGTTGTGCTATGTAAGGGTGGGTGTTTATAAAAATAACCAAAAAATAATAATAACAACAATTATATATATATAATAATATAATAATAAAATAAATAATAAATAATAATAATAATAATAATATATATATATATATATATATATATATATATATATATATATATATATATATATATATATATATATATATATATATATATATATATATATATAATATATATATAAATAATAATATAATTATGAGTCAGATCGCAGTGGGCAACACCCTGAACTGGTTGCCAACCAATCACAGGGAACACCGTGACTAACAACCATTCGCGCACCCAATCACACCTAAGGACAAATTAGTATGCCTCGGCCACATTTTGTGACTCTTTGGCTACCCTCACACCAAGGGGAAAATTTTGATATGTGATTTTCTGGCAATTTTACAAGCATAATGTATTCTCAAGCCCTCTACAGACATAAACAAACTGTTTTTTGTTTTTTTTTAACTCATGGATCTCGTTGTTCTCTTTTGTCCAGGTAGTCATTGTGTCAAACACCAGTCGGGATGTGGAAAAAACACTGGAGAAATTATGTTTTTCTTGATGAAGGTACACATTATAAAGGTTTCAACTTTCGAGATGCTTGTTTTTTCCACATTTGACATTTCCCATTCTCGTCTCGATGTGCATGCACTAATTCGCTTGCTAAACAGCTACTCAGAGTTAAGATTGTTCCGATGTAACATACTGAACTGGCCTGAAACCGGTTTCCGACACCCCGCAACAAATCTGATTAGTTCTGACCACCGACGTCGGCTTTTGAGTGTAGAAGGCCTTAGACCCTTGCTACTTCAATCATAAATGATGTATATTTACTGCATATTTAAATGTATACAGTCAGAAAAATTGATAATTTCATGAAACCCTTCATTGTACATGGCATCATAGAGAACGAAGCATTCATGCATTCACACAAATTCCCAAAGAAAGAAAACTAGAATTTGCTTAGTACGAACATGCATATGTACCAGTTTTTACACCAGTGACTTGCACTTAACCATGTAGAGTCCCAACTGTCTACTATTAAATGACATACCAAATGCCTGCACAACACAAAAACAAAATTAATGGATTTCATCTCAGATTCAAATAACGCCATGGTTTGTCATTGTAACCGGGGGTCTGGAGTAATGCATGACAAAAGGCGCTCGTATATTGTTTGTATGCAGAGAATTTTGTCGTTTTTTTTTGTACATGACATAAGTTTAGTTTAAGGTCATTGCACTGGATGTGCAATCAAATGGCAAATCCATATTTCCGGATATGTAGGTGAGAGTAATGTAAAAGTAATACAATAATTGTGGAATGCCTTACATTTCAAATGCAGTAATATTTTATTGTAACTAATTACTTTGAAATGACAGTAATAAGTAATAAATAATGCATTGCACTTGTGAAGTAACTTGCCCAACACTGCTTGTAACATACTTTGAGATAAAATGTTACATTATGAAATAAAGGCCATGAAATTGACTAATGGTAGTGAAATTCTTTTTTACTCAGGACATGCACATGCCTTTTGGAAATCTCAGATGAATCGTCAAGTTGGCTGATGCTTGAGACATCAGAGACGGAAATGATGATTGCCTTGATAATCCAGTTTAGTTGTTACAGTTCAAGGAATCATCCGACCTATTTTTTTGTCCAATTTAGTAAATCACAGCGGTGTTACCACAGGCTTCGATCCATTCCAGGCCATGTCCAAAATCCAAAATGCTGCCTGTATTTTCTGTATTTGCAAGGAACATATTTAACATTAAAACATGAAGAAGGTTATGAAGAAAGAAAGGTTATGAATTAAAAAAGACAAACATAAACAATGGAAGATGTCACATTAATATTAGTTATTGAAACTAATGCCACACTGTAATGGTTTTTCAAATAAAAATCAAGTGATCAAAATGAAACGTTTTTGGGAAGCTGAATGTTGAGATGGAGACTTTCTTTCTTTCAGTGCATTTAACTTTCATGGCATATGTTGTCTGACTATAACTTGAAATGGGCCTCCTCTGTCTAGTGTTTTTCTGCATGTGGCTCTCACTTGAAAAAGTTTGGACTTGCCTGCATTGGCAGTCAGTACTTTGAAATCTTGACTCATTGGAAGTTTCAGAACACAAGTGCCTTGAAACTCTTTTTATATTGTGCACTTAATTCATGCTTGATATCATTTCTCATACAGTAGTACATCATGGGTTTTTAAATGCTTTGTGGATAAGATTTTTACGCCTTCACTTATTTCAGATCACACATTCTCCATCTAGATTTGAATTTTGCCCCTCAGTGTGCCAACAACACAAAAACATTCCATTGTTTCTGCGGCTGAAGTAAGAGAGAAATTTCAATCGTGTCATCAGTTAATTTCAAAGTAAATGTTTTGGAAGTCTGAGTGGAAATAGCTTTCCCGCCCTGACCTCATCATTTGTCAGTTGTTTGACAGCCAAAGCAAAGATTCCCCTGATACACTCATCTGGGCTTGACTAGACCATGGTATGCAGGTTGCATGATTGCATCACATGCATTCCAGGTTGTGGAGCACATTACGATTGTCGGTAAAAATCCAATCCGGTGTGTGTCCAAAAAAAAAAAAAAAAAGAAAAGGAAAGGGAGTCTGTATCCCTTATACAGTTGGTTTGAACATTATACACACGCAGTACTCACGTTACAGAAAGGGAAAAAAAAAACAACCTTGGAATATGAAGATGTTTTTCAATATTTTGAATTGGTAGAAAAGTCAAGATAATTTCGATGGACCCCACATATCAAAGAAGGCAATTGAATAATACCAAAAAAAACATATTTTGAACAAAGCTATTTTCAACATAAAACAGCACATGTGTTCCTCAGATATTTTTTTTTTAATTCAGCTCAGTTACAGATGGTCATTCTTTAGTGAAAGCTTGCAGGCATTCTGGCCAACAAGCATAAAAGCTCATCCACCCACCAGGAATATTGTAATCCTCTTAGGTAAAGAAAAGAAAATAATATGTTGCATATCTATCTGCTCATATAGTCATCAAGTTTCAGTATGTGGAACTTAAATCTTTGTTGTGACTTATGAAATGAGATCTTGGGAAAGTTGATTCTCATTAAAATGCCTCATAATTGATTGTGATTAAAATTAAACACTTTGTGTGTGTGTGTGTGTGTGTGTGTGTGTGTGTGTGTGCGTGTGTGTTTGTGTGCGTGTGTGCGCATGCGTGTGTGTGTGAATGAGATGGAGTAATTAGCGGTTCAGTGAGCAGTTCAGCATCAGTTCCCCTATCCTGCTGTTTTTCTCCTGACCACTCAGCTGCTGCGTGCATCGGATGAATGGGCCTTATCCAATCATGAAAGGATGGCAGCATGGAAGGGCCAATAAATAAAAAGAAGGAGGTCAGGATCTTTGCGACTGTGTGTGTGTTTTATGCACTCATAGCCACAGGCCCAAGTGGCCACTTGCTCACCTCCGGTGCACAGGATTTCAGGCTTTGTGTTGGCTACCATATTGAAGTTCAGTTAGAGTCCTACATCTTCCAGGTATTTTGCAGTGCCACTGATTTTTACTCTGCACCCGCTTACACCAAGTTGTTAGTGCATTGCTGCATGTGTACTAGGCGGAAAGATTTTGCAATAAGTCAGACAAGTAAACAGTAACATTTCAGTCACTAGTTACAACATTATACTGTAGAAAATGCCAAAATGGCAAAAATTGAAGTTTGGGAGCACACAGCCGGACAATGAATGTCAGTCATAAATTCGCTTGTGGGTGGGAACGGTTGTAATGGATACTGGTTTCCCACGGGAGGTTCGGCTCATGGTGAAAGTGGCCTCTTGACATTGTTTTTGCGCCTTTAGTCACCATGCTGGGGTACTCTCAAGCGCTCTGCGACCCTTGTGAGGATATGTGGTCAAGATGATGGATAGATGTTTTGTGGCTTTGAACAGCGTCATGAAGGGGGCAAGGCAGGCATATGGTGAGAGGTACTTTACGTCTTCAATCAATGAGAGGTTTCTGTTTAGAAATATAGGTAACATAAATCCTCATATTAAATGAGAAATTAAATCTCAAATTTGCGAAATGTTATTTCCATGACTATACATAGTATTCACTGATGTCACAATCTTGCGAGAAGGCACCCTTTTGTGTGTCAAGCTTATACTTGTTTATATCATCGGTTATTGAAAATGTCAGAATTATCTTCTTCTAACATTACTTCTGTAAAGAGAATGTATGCAAAAGGTTTGGATAAACAGTCCCCAGAGCGATACAAGTTGAAACTTTGCTTGATGAACGGAATCGATCTGTACGAAGCGAAGGACAACTTTTCAACTGACTGAAAACTTGCCGAATATCACGTATCCCGATATTGTCAATAATTTAGTTAACACTGGAGGGTTTCAAATCACTTGAGATCTACAACTATTTCATGTGTGGATGGGTAAAAATTGTCCAGCATCTCTCCGTCAATTATCAAATTCTCATCATTAATGATATTACATTACATTACATTAATAATAACATTAATTAACAAAGTAACTAGTCTGAAATACATGGAGATGAAAGACATCAGCATCAACATCCGTCGAAACTTGCAGGATCTCAACCATAAGTGTGAGTCATATATACAATCTGCGTCACCCTGAATCGAAGAATAAACAGCACCTTCATATGATTGACTTTTGCACGTTTTCTTAGACGCTCGCCTTCAGCCTTACCTGGACCAGATCAATCAGATTGAGGAGCAAGTCTCTACGTTGGAACAAGCTGCTTACAAACTGGATGCATATTCCGAAAAATTAGGTGAGAAACACAAGGTAACGTGTTTGATTGTTTTAGTAAGAAGCGGACTTTTTAAGATGAAAACAGTGGAGATCAGTAGCAAGTCTCATTGTCAAATATGAAATATACTTGAATTTTGTGTCAATCTGCAAAGGACTGCAATCCGTGGCCTATAAGCTGCCATATTTACATGCAAATAAAGGCAAGTCCCCCAAAAATAACATTTTCTACATTAGTCTAAGCGCAAACTCGTGATTAGAATTGCGTTTGTGGACTACCAAAATCAAAAAGTATCCATCAAACGTTACATGAACTTTTAAGGAATACAATGGAATATATTAGGCCTTCCAAATTCTGTCATTTTTTGGAGAGGGGGATTTTTTGTTTCAAAAGTACTAGTGTTATCGGTATTTGGTAGCAGTATCGGTGGCTGCTCAAGAGTTAAGTACTCGTACGGGTATAGATGTGAAAAAAAAATGGTATCGAACATCTGTACACAACGTAGTGACAAAGCACCACTTTTGTCTTAATGAAGTTTCTCAATCCACATCGACGTGATTGCTTGGCGTCAAGACACTACGAGATGGTATCAAAACTCCCTTTTTTGTTCAACGAAGCTCATAAACTCACCCAAACAGTTTCGCGCCATAAGACGACGCCAAATCATCACTTCATGCCGTAGCACAAAAACATCTGCTAATATTTGCTTTTTGTAATGACCGATTTTCATCGTTAAAAAAACAACAACAAAATGGGCTCTGCTTACCACGGATCAAATAAATAGCTACTGTATATACAGAAATGAATAAATAGATTTATTCGAATTATTTTCCTCCATGTGTTCAGGTTTACCCACTCTGGCTCTGCCCGTTTCTCCCGCCCCCCCGGGAGGGGGATGGTCCACCCCAAAGGGTAAGAGGAGGAGCCGTACGTGGACATCGGCGCGTACGCTTTGAGGCAACGGCGTCCGCGCGGCGACTGGAGAAGTTCGTCCGGGACGACCACGGGTACGTCTCGCGCTGATTTGCGCTGCGTGGCTCAAATGACACATTTCGAGATGCTTGTGCAACAGCGTGAATAATTACAGTGTGTGGAAAAAATTGCAGAATGATATTGAATTGCGTATATGACCTTTAATTAGATGAATTGCAGGATAGAACAAAAATAACAGATGGACAAGTGAAGCTTTATGAAGTACTTGAGATTTTTTTTCTTAGTGTTCTAGATGGCACTTCAGATTTAACGATGCGGTGGAAATGTAATCGTTTCCACTCAACTAGCATTTAAACCAATAGCACCATCTAGAGGAATAAAAAAGTGCTTTGTGACGCTTTTTTCTCCTCACCAATTAATATGAACTTGTTTTATTTTACACTTTCATAAACGGAGTCGTAGGACTTATCTAAACAGTTTAAAACTGCCATGGCTTGAATTGATGTAAAAATATTGACATTAGAAATGAGGTGACATTAGGTCCACTCCACGTCTTAGGTGGACCAGAAGGACGAAAAGGAGACAGTGGATGTCTCCAGGGGATCCAACTCCTTAATAAGGATGGAGCTCCGGTCCTCATCTCGTAGGCTGCAAAAGTCCGACGGGGGGTGGCGTTTGAACGCCTCGGCCGCTTCCGTGGCTTCCGGTTCCTTAAATAACGCGGAGGTCAGGGCTTCCTCCTCCTCAAGCGGGACGCCGGCGGACGAGGACGAAGAGGGGGCGGACGCCTCGTCCCGTTCCAGCTCGAGGGGTTCCAGCTCCTTTAACAAGCTGGAGATGCGGTCCTCCTCGGATCCGGCTTGCGGCAAGGAGGACAAGAATGCCTCGGCGCAGTCCATGACTTCCTTCAATTGGGTGGAGACCAGGTCTGCTTGGGGTACTGGATCCAAAGTGCACATGCACGGAGGGTCGGTCTGCACGGGGACCTCAGGTGCCAACACTGCAAACCCAA
Source organism: Hippichthys cyanospilos (assembly GCF_059441005.1). Lineage (NCBI taxonomy): Eukaryota > Metazoa > Chordata > Actinopteri > Syngnathiformes > Syngnathidae > Hippichthys > Hippichthys cyanospilos. Next base: position 3,335,172 of record NC_142377.1, read on the forward strand.
ACAGCTGCTATCCTTTCAATTCACGAGTGCATTGCAAAAACTTTTTTTGACAAACCTGAAATGATAAATGAGAGGGATGCAAAAAGTGTAGTTCGTTTCATGACATTGGAATGAAAACGCAAGCTCGGGATAGGGAAGTTTTTAAAAGGATGTGTCGTTTTTGGGGAAGGATTTTTGTCTATCCTAAAGGCATATTTTACATTTTTTAAGCTTTGAGACATTCACAAGTTTCCAAGTGTTTGGCAAAAGAAAATTCCAAAATTGTTGTTATTAAACAATGTATGTGCTATAGTAATCAAATACTTTAGTAACTCAAGTAATCAAGTACTTACAGTATAGTACTAACCATCTCTATGCTAATTGATTACTTTTGTATCAGGTCATCACTTTAATTACCAAAGTACTCAATTACTTAGCGCAAAATGACCTCATGTAATGATGATTTTTGTACATCATTATATATTACCACCCATTTACAGAACCTCATTTAGCCTAATGCTTAAAAACATTTTTTGCAAAAATAAAGACTAAGGGGCTGATACTACTTGTTCTGGTATATGTATGGGAGGAAAAAGTGGTATAGAACAGCCGTAATTTGAAGTTGATGGCTCTAAACGGTGAGTTGATATTTAAATCATTGTAAATTAACTTGCTAAATCAATTAGTTGTTGAATAGTTGAGTCGTTTTGATATCTCTGTTCAGAGGTATTAACTGTTAGTCGTCAAGATATTCACGCTTTAACTCTTTCAATGCCACTGGCATCAATGAGCGTTTCAACAAGGGAGGCGGTGAACGGTGACATCAAAGCCAAAAGGTGGTAGCGAGTTTGCTCGAGACTGCCCTCTGCTGTCGATTGGATTTGACGTCATTGGAACTGACGTGATTGCTTAATTCACCCCTCGAACTCGTGATTTTGTTTTAGTGACAGCGAGGTCAAACTGTTTTAACAGTATTAATTGTACACGAGGATAAAATCATATCAAATGAATTACAGATGGGGGAAAAAAACTACTTTTTACTGCTAAAAAATGTGAAATAAGTCAAATATCGAGTACTCACTGGTTGGACCGTTTGAACGCTTGGCTGCACTGACCACTCTCTCTTTCTCCTTGTGCCCTGCACAAGACACGACAAAAAGATCATAGTGCGCAATAAAACAACATTATGAAAAACGAGAAAATGCCTTCTGGAAAACTTGCGTGGAAAAGATGATGGATCGAAGGAGGTCTCCACATGACCTCTTTTCATCTGTGAAGCCCTTTGAGACTTCGGTGGTTTAGGGCTATACAAATAAAATTTGATTTGATTTGATTTGAATATCATAGAATCTGGGGTGTACCTAATAAATTGACCATGATTACCGCCACCTGGGGGTAGATAATGTGTGATGTACATAATAAATCCTGTCAAGATTACCGCGGGAGAGAAAATCTTGCGTGTATCTACATACATGATAAAGATGGCCGGGGTGACTTTAAAAAAAATGGAATTTTTAAAGCTAACGTGATGGTGAAAACAAAGTTTTCCCAATGTGAGATGAATGTGCTAGAAGTTGGTATTCTGCAACGGAATGAAAATTTAAACTATTAAAAAACAGAAACATTTATTGGTGGAAATATCAAACATCTGTGAATCTGAAATGCAACGCTTTTCATGTGAAATGTCCAAACTCCCATCGGGAATGAATGGTGCAAAATACAAATATTCCTTTCCGCAATTCTTGACTTATTTCACTGTTATTGTAACTAATTGACTCACGTAGTTCTCGCTACAGGAGCAGTCCGGGTACATTTTGGCGTTCAGGCGGCTGCGACGCTGGGATTCTTCGAAATATCTCTCCTTCTCATTCGCTGGCAGTGACTTCCACTGTTGACGTAAAGTGTAAGCGCACACACATGCAAGCTCCGCACCAAGAGGATGTGCAGAGCACAAACACTCACAATCTGCCCCAGGATCTTGTTCACGGAGGCGCTGTCTTTGGGACATTGGCCTCCAGACGAAATTTGGGCTCGCACGAAAGGCCGCTGCTCCTTCATAAAAACCATGAAGGCGTTCGGTGGCTTTTTAATATAAGGCCCTGAGTTATCGACGATCCGCTTTTTCCTATTGAGGCAACAGAAAAAAAAAAATCAAAAGTGTGCCTAGTCTGCACGTTCAAGGAAATACATTTTTGCAAATGATTCTTACCGGGTGGAGTTTTTGCTTGGCAATTGTGGCGTTACCAATGAAGTCGGTAGTGAAGGAAGGAAATCAGTCCCAGGCGGAAACTCGTACGAAAGTTGTCCAACTCTACGCACGTCGAAGAACACAAATCAAAAAATGAGATTGACTACGTTTTTGGTTTGTTTTTTTTTTTTGTTTTTTTGGTGCGGTACTTACGTCACTCGGACGGGAAGTTGGTTCTGCTCAACAGGTGCACCGCTAAACTGCAAAGTTAAAAAATAAACGTTAGTAAGGTACTTTATATGAGCAATAATCAATCAATCAATCAATCAAATTTTATTTATATAGCCCTAAATCACCAAAGTCTCAAAGAGCTTCACAGATGAAAAGAGGTCATGTGGAGACCTCTTTCGAAAAAAGAAGTCGTACAGAGACATCTTTTCAGTGTAAGGTACACAACAGCATCCCCTGTCAAAGCTCCCAGAAGGGGAAGGAAAAACTCAAAAACCCCAATTTGGGGAAAATCAGAAACCTCCAGAAGGGACCACAGGTGGGAGGAGCCCCCTTCCAGGCCCACAGTTTGAAGTGGATGCTGCATATACCAAATACAGAAACAATATAAATTACAGAAATCATATTGTGCTATATAGTGCAGTGATGTCTTGACAGCAGGCAAAGCCATTGGGCAAGAACCATCCCACATTTCAACCAGGTGGACCGCAGATGGCCGATCTCCTAACCCGTGATGGTCGATCAGCCCAGGACCAAATGGAGGCGGTTAAGTCAACCCTCACCATCTAGCTAGCCCCCTCTCCGAGCCGGAAGAGGGGGGCAGGAAAAAGGAAAAAACGAAGAAAGCTGCAGACAGGCTCAATTAACTAAATGCTTTTGAATATAAATGAGTTTTTAGTTGGGATTTAAAGATTTCTACTGAGGTGGCTGCGCGAACTTCCATAGGTAGGGCATTCCATAGTACGGGCGCACGAATGGAAAATGCCCTTGATCCCGCGGACTTCTTTTAGCCCGTGGGGTCAATAGCAAACCGGCATTTTCTGATCGAATTTGTCGGGACGGAACATATGGTGATACTAAGTTGATGAGATAAAATTTTATCAGTAATTAACAGCACCTTAAAATCACATCTCACGTGCATTGGAAGCCAATGCAGGTCAGCTAGAATCGGAGTAATATGATCGAACTTTCTCATCCTTGTCAATAGTCTCGCTGCTGCATTCTGTACACACTGCAGGCTCTTAATGTAGGACATGGGAAGTCCAGAAAACAAAACGTTGCAATACTCTAGGCGCGACGTAACAAATGCATGAATTAATGTTTCTGCATAGCAAAGAGAAAGAATAGGGCGAATTTTAGCTATACTGCGGAGGTGAAAAAACGCTGTTCTTGTCGTATTAATATGTGTTCGAAAGGAGAGAGTTGAGTCAAATATCACGCCGAGATTTTTTGCAGAACTACTTTGGGAAATAATACAGTTTTCCAGGTTCAACGTGGTATTCTTAAGCAAGTGCTGATGATGAGCAGGGCCAATAAATAACATCTCAGTTTTACTAGGGTTGAGAAGCAGAAAATTGGAAGACATCCATTGATTAATCTCGGCAAGGCAGGCCTCCAGTTTACTGCACTTGCACGGATCCGTTATTTCTAAGGGCATATAGAGTTGGGTATCATCAGCATAGCAATGAAAACTAATAGCATGTTTACGTATAATATCGTCAAGAGGAATCATGTAGATGTTGAACAGTAAGGGACCAAGTACTGACCCCTGCGGGACACCACATGAGACGGAGAAAGATTCAGAGATCGCATTGCCATAAGAGACACTATGCGTCCTTCCCAGGATGTAAGATCTGAACCAAGAAAGTGCTGATCCCAAGATATTAACACAAGATCTAAGACGTTCTATAAGAATATGATAATCAATAGTGTCAAATGCGGCACTAAGATCAAGCAGTAATAATATTGATGAGATGTTGGAATCCAAGGCTAAGAGATCATTCGTCACTTACACTTACACTTAAGGTGTGACACTGGCCTATAGTTAAAGAGATTTTCAGGATCTAGGTGAGGTTTCTTAAGTCACGGTTGAATGACGGTCATCTTAAAAGCTTCAGGTACAATGCCAGAGGAGAGTGACAGGTTGATAATATTCAAGACAGATGACCCTAAGACCGGAAATACATCTTTAACGAGTTTGCCTGGAAGCAGGTCATGCAGGACGTCGGTTTTGCTGCATTAACCAGGTGTGTAAGACACTCCAGGAATACTAAATCAAACTGGGACAGTGTAACCAGACTATCTTGAACCTGATTGTCCGAACTAGCATCAACAATCACAGCCGAGGGGGTAAGTGGCGCTGCCTTTTTTATTTCGTCCCTTGTTAGCTGAATCCGCTGAGTAAAGAATTGCATGAAATCGTGTGCTGAATGGCGGGAACTATGATTAATCTGCTGCTGTTGCGTTAGCTGTGCTACCATGTCAAATAAATATTGTGGGTTGTTTTTATTAAGAATAATCATTTTGGAAAAGTAATTTGTTTTTGCTAACCTAAGAGCCTCTTTATATTTCAGCAAGCTATCGCACCAGGCCTGACGAAAAACCTCGAGTTTAGCTGTTCGCCATTTACGCTCAAGTTGTCTACTTGACAATTTACGCGTACGCGTTTCATCCGTAAACCACGGAGTGTGCCGCTTCGGACGAATTTGAAGTTTCAGCGGCGCAATAGGGTTTAGGGAATTTAAAAGAACCGTATTAAAATCATTCGCGAGCTTATCGACTGAACCAGTGAAAGACAGAAAGGCAGCTGCTGTGAAAGGCAGTAATTCAGAAAGTGCAGCAGTGGTTGATGAGTTAATATCACGGCTCTTAAAGCCTTTGTTGTTGACAATAAGACCACACTGAGCTAGGACTTCAAATGTTATAAGATAATGATCAGACATAGCGTTAGTATGCGGCAAAATTGTGACATTTGAGGCAGTTAGGCCATGGGTTAACACTAAGTCTAAGATATTACCATTCCGGTGTGTCGCTGCTTTTATTATTTGTGTAAAATCAAATGCAACGATTATTGCTTGAAAAGCTACAGTAAGTGGTTCCAATGGGGAGTTCATATGAATAGTGAAGTCACCCATAATTAATATATTATCTGTGTGAGTTATTAAGTCAGCCATAAGTTCAGGGAATTCATCTAAGAATCCAGAGTATGGACCGGGAGGACGGTAAATAACTACCACATAGAATGGTGGTGAGGAGCTCGATCGCATAACGAGAGCCTCAAATGTCTTGAAGGTGTGATTAGTGCTCTTGCTAAGTTTAAAATCAGATTCTGAAATTAGGGCGACCCCCCCCCCCCCCTTTTTTTTTTTTACAAGGACGGGCAACATGTGAGCCCACAAAAATTTGGGGGTGAGGCCTCATTTAATGATAAGAATTCATTTGGTTTTAGCCAGGTTTCGCAGAGACCAGGAACTTTAAGATTGTGCTCTGTAATAAGATCATTTACAAGAAAGGCTATTGATGGGAATGACCTAATATTTATGAAGCCGAATTTAAACTGGGAAATTTTTCCTGGACTATTCTGAGTCCTCATGTTGGTAGTACTAATACCAACAAGATTTTTATGGCTGGGGCTTGCTTTGTTTTTTGAGTAATTAAAACCTCGTCGCAATGTTAGTAAAGTAGGAATTCGATTGTTGACAGCCACAGCGCACATATTAATATTAATATTCCGCCTAGGTACTATGTCACTAGTCTTACCGATTAAAGAGGCAGGGCCATTTTCCTTAATCAACACTACCTCAGCAGAAATCTTATCATTACGGCATTCAGCATTAGGTATTAAAACAGTGTGTGGATTGCAGTGACCTAGACTAAATATGCTATGTGTGTTGTAGCAGTCCAGCTTAGTGCCGGTTAACTCTAGCCTTAACGACTCCACACCCGTTCTAGCAGTCTCGTTACTCGCCTGCGACCCGACATACTCTAATGTGAGAAGTCATGGAAAGCTCAAACAGTAATCTATGTTTCTAGAAAGAGTGATGGCGCCTTCCCAGTTAGGGTGAAGGCCATCCATCTTTAGTAGGTCGGGCCGGCCCCAGAAAGAGGGCCAATTATCTACAAACTGGAAACCCTGCTCTCTACAGAAACTAGCCATCCACCAGTTAAGCGAGAATAATCTGCTAAACCTCTCATCATTGCCTCTTACAGGCAGAGGGCCAGAGACAACTCAATGCCGACTCATCTTTCTAGCGAGATTACAAGTCCTAGCTATGTTCTTCTTTGTAATCTCAGACTGCCTCATTCTAGTATCGTTGGAGCCGACATGTATCACCATGTCTGAGCAACTAGTGTTGTTTGCACTAAACTGGTGTCTAGGCCTCTTGCGTGTCAGCTCCCTAAGATTAGCTTCAATGTCGGGTGCTCTGGTCCCCGGGATACACATTACGGTGGCTTGCGTTTTAAGCTTGATGTTACGGGTGATGGAGTCCCCTATAACTAATGTGCGGGAGCCAGTAGACTGAGATGGAGTTTGCCTCGCAAGGGGGCTAAAACGATTATGCGTCCGAACAGGCTCACCGCGGCTAGCAGGCTTCTTGGGGCTAATGCTAGCCGGACTAGCGGGTAGGCTACGACCCACACTAGCCGACGCTAGCGGCATTGCGGGAGGGCTAAGGCCCGCATTGTCACTATCAGATGTGTACGTCTGATCTACGATTATCAGACTACTCTGCTCTAGCTGAGTAGTTATTCCCCATGAGAATAACGCAGGTGTTGCAAGTGACAGATGCGGTGGAGGTGCACGGAGCCATGCTTACCTTAGTACAGCCGAGCGAATACTTACACTAGCAGAGCTGCACGAAAACAAGGACAAACGGAGCTAGGAGCTGTTCAGAGAAATGGCAAATCACTAGCTATCGAAGAATGGAAAAAGTCCTCAAAAATGAAGAAAAAAAAACACCGAACAGAGGTCCGACGGGTGGTGGTAAAATAGAAAAGTAGAAGAAGAAAAATATCATTCGTCTCTCCAGCTAAGGCTAAAACAGCAGCAGAATTACTGGTTTTCTTACAGTAACTCCAACAATTAATCAACAAACCCAATGTTTGACTTCAAATTTCCTTTCAAAAACACTATGTCATCAATTTGTTTAAACCAAGTCCATTTTTGAAAACTGGACTTTTTTTTCCTCATCATATTGGCCCAATGAGGGACATTGCGGCTATAAATTGGCCTCCGACAGAAGGCCATGTTTTAGATGGAAAATTTGTGGAGGGAAAAAAATATTTAAAAAAAAAAAAATTATAATTTTGATGAAATTTATTGTAACAACTTTATATCAGCATCAAATGTTTCAGTTGGTCAAAAAGTTTTCTAGTTTAAATGAGGATTGACGCAGGGATCAAACGCGTGCTGCGTCTGGTCTGTAAATGGGTTTAATCCAACCTGCTAGGTGATTTTGTATTGTAAAGAACAAAAATGAGCTGCATTTTCTCATATATGAAAAACTAGGCATTTCTCAGTAACGTTGTTTTATGATTAATATTGATGTTGTGCTCATACTATTTTGGACAGTATTAAAAAAAGAATATAAAATTTGAAGTTGTTTTGAAATATATAAATATATAGCATGACTGTATTGGTCCGGCCCACTTGGGAATAGATACATTAAATGAGTTTGACACCCCTGCACTAAAATATCTGACCTCATAGAAAGACCAGAAACCAGCAGTTCGAGTGTATGGCCCGGCATCATCTGGTCTTTGTGTTGGTGCTCCAAGCCCAGAGGCACCAGTGGTAAGGCGGTACGTCCTTCCATATGTAGGTAAACCTAGGAGCAATTTCTCTGCTGATGCTCCCAGATGCAGCCAATAGGACACAGAGGAGTTCTGAAATTTTGGAATGTACATACATAGTCATACAAGTATGCCAATATTTTTACATCTGCTTCATATAATTAAAATTTTCATCAGTTTTCATTGTGCCAATACCCTAACTTTGAATCAATTGCGTGTGTCAGAGAAAATTCTCAAATTTATAAGGGTAAAGTTGTACACTTGTAAGAATGAAATAGAACAGTACAAGTAAATGACTTTATTTTGCGAAAATTAAACTTTCTGCCAAGCACAATCATGGATCTGCATTTCTATCAGTGCTTATCAATTACATTTTGCAAAGCCACACCCCATCCACTCTCTGTGCTGACTATAAACGAGAAAAATATCTATAAAATTGTAAAATTTGTAAGAGTTGTCTCTGGTCCTAATTGGAAAATGTGTAAAAGCTTACAGCACCTGGTAGTCCCAGGCGGTCTCCCATCCAAGTACTAACCAGGCCCAACCTTGCTAGGCTTCCGAGATCAGGCGAGATTGGGCGTTCTCAGGGTAGTATGGCCGAAAGCGGTTATAAAAGAAGGGTGTGAACCTTTTAAAACAAACAAATTTGTAAGAGACATCTCTGGTCCTATTTGGAAAATATGTAAAAGCTTACAGCACCTGGTATTCCCAGGCGGTCTGCCATCCAAGTACTAACCAGGCCCAACCTTGCTAGGCTTCCGAGATCAGAAGAGATCGGGCGTTCTCAGGGTAGTATGGCCGTAAGCGGTTATAAAAGAAGGGTGTGAACCATTTAAAACAAACCATTTTGTAAAAGATATCTCTGGTCCTAATTGGAAAACGTGTAAAAGCTTACAGCACCTGGTATTCCCAGGCGGTCTCCCATCCAAGTACTAACCAGGCCCGACCTTGCTAGGCTTCCGAGATCAAACGAGATCGGGCGTCCTCAGGGTAGTATGGCCGTAAGCGCTTACAAAAACTAAAAATTCATGCTTTATAAGAGGCAAAAGAAGGGTTTGAACCAGTTAAAACAAACCATTTTGTAAGAGACATTTCTGGTCCTATTTGGAAAATGTGTAGAAGCGTACAGCACCTGGTATTCCCAGGCGGTCTCCCATCCAAGTACTAATCAGGCCCAACCTTGCTGAGCTTCCGAGATCAGACGAGATCGGGCGTTCTCAGGGTAGTATGGCCGTAAGCTGTCACAAAAACTAAAAAGTCTTGCTTTATAAGAGGCAAAAGAAGGGTGTGAACCATTTAAAACAAACGAATTTGTGAGAGATATCTCTGGTCCTATTTGGAAAATGTGTAAAAGCTTACAGCACCTGGTATTCCCAGGCGGTCTCCCATCCAAGTACTAACCAGGCCCGACCTTGCTAGGCTTCTGAGATCAGACGAGATCGGGCGTCCTCAGGGTAGTATGGCCGTAAGCGCCTACAAAAACTAAAAATTCATCCTTTATAAGAGGCAAAAAAAGGGTGTGAACCATTTAAAACAAACCAATTTGTAAGAGATATCTCTGGTCCTATTTGGAAAATGTGTAAAAGCTTACAGCACCTGGTATTCCCAGGCGGTCTCCGAGTCCAAGTACTAAACAGGCCCGACCTTGCTAAGCTTCCGAGATCAGGCGAGATCTGGCGTTCTCAGGGTAGTATGGCCGTAAGCGGTTATAAAAGAAGGGTTTGAACCAGTTAAAACAAACCATTTTGTAAGAGACATTTCTGGTCCTATTTGGAAAATGTGTAAAAGCTTACAGCACCTGGTATTCCCAGGCGGTCTCCCATCCAAGTACTAATCAGGCCCAACCTTGCTAAGCTTCCGAGATCAGACGAGATCGGGCGTTCTCAGGGTAGTATGGCCGTAAGCTGTCACAAAAACTAAAAAGTCTTGCTTTATAAGAGGCAAAAGAAGGGTGTGAACCATTTAAAACAAACCAATTTGTAAGAGATATCTCTGGTCCTATTTGGAAAATGTGTAAAAGCTTACAGCACCTGGTATTCCCAGGCGGTCTCCCATCCAAGTACTAATCAGGCCCAACCTTGCTAAGCTTCCGAGATCAGACGAGATCGGGCGTTCTCAGGGTAGTATGGCCGTAAGCTGTCACAAAAACTAAAAAGTCTTGCTTTATAAGAGGCAAAAGAAGGGTGTGAACCATTTAAAACAAACCAATTTGTAAGAGATATCTCTGGTCCTATTTGGAAAATGTGTAAAGGCTTACAGCACCTGGTATTCCCAGGCGGTCCCCCATTCAAGTACTAACCAGGCCCGACCTTGCTAAGCTTCCGAGATCAGGTGAGATCGGGCGTTCTCAGGGTAGTATGGCCGTAAGCTGTCACAAAAACTAAAAATTCATGCTTTATAAGAGGCAAAAAAAGGGTGTGAACCATTTAAAACAAACCAATTTGTAAGAGATATCTCTGGTCTTATTTGGAAAATGTGTAAAAGCTTACAGCACCTGTTATTCCCAGGCGGTCTCCCATCCAAGTACTAATCAGGCCCAACCTTGCTAAGCTTCCGAGATCAGACGAGATCGGGCGTTCTCAGGGTAGTATGGCCGTAAGCTGTCACAAAAAATAAAAAGTCTTGCTTTATAAGAGGCAAAAGAAAGGTGTGAACCATTTAAAACAAACGAATTTGTGAGAGATATCTCTGGTCCTATTTGGAAAATGTGTAAAAGCTTACAGCACCTGGTATTCCCAGGCGGTCTCCCATCCAAGTACTAACCAGGCCCTACCTTGCTAGGCTTCCGAGATCAGACGAGATCGGGCGTCCTCAGGGTAGTATGGCCGTAAGGGCTTACAAAAACTAAAAATACATGCTTTATAAGAGGCAAAAAAAGGGTGTGAACCATTTAAAACAAACCAATTTGTAAGAGATATCTCTGGTCCTATTTGGAAAATGTGTAAAACCTTACAGCACCTGTTATTCCCAGGCGGTCTCCCATCCAAGTACTAAACAGGCCCAACCTTGCTAAGCTTCCGAGATCAGACGAGATCGGGCGTCCTCAGGGTAGTATGGCCGTAAGCGCTTACAAAAACTAAAAATTCATGCTTTATAAGAGGCAAAAAAAGGGTGTGAACCATTTAAAACAAACCAATTTGTAAGAGATATCTCTGGTCCTATTTGGAAAATGTGTAAAAGCTTACAGCACCTGGTATTCCCAGGCGGTCTCCGAGTCCAAGTACTAAACAGGCCCGACCTTGCTAAGCTTCCGAGATCAGACGAGATCGGGCGTTGTCAGGGTAGTATGGCCGTAAGCGCTTACAAAAACTAAAAATTCATGCTTTATAAGAGGCAAAAAAAGGGTGTGAACCATTTAAAACAAACCAATTAGTAAGAGATATCTCTGGTCTTATTTGGAAAATGTGTAAAACCTTACAGCACCTGTTATTCCCAGGCGGTCTCCCATCCAAGTACTAAACAGGCCCGACCTTGCTAAGCTTCCGAGATCAGGTGAGATCTGGCGTTCTCAGGGTAGTATGGCCGTAAGCGGTTATAAAAGAAGGGTTTGAACCAGTTAAAACAAACCATTTTGTAAGAGACATTTCTGGTCCTATTTGGAAATTGTGTAAAAGCTTACAGAACCTGGTATTCCCAGGCGGTCTCCCATCCAAGTACTAATCAGGCCCAACCTTGCTAAGCTTCCGAGATCAGACGAGATCGGGCGTTCTCAGGGTAGTATGGCCGTAAGCTGTCACAAAAACTAAAAAGTCTTGCTTTATAAGAGGCAAAAGAAGGGTGTGAACCATTTAAAACAAAACAATTTGTAAGAGATATCTCTGGTCCTATTTGGAAAATGTGTAAAAGCTTACAGCACCTGGTATTCCCAGGTGGTCTCCGAGTCCAAGTACTAAACAGGCCCGACCTTGCTAAGCTTCCGAGATCAGACGAGATCGGGCGTTGTCAGGGTAGTATGGCCGTAAGCGCTTACAAAAACTAAAAATTCATGCTTTATAAGAGGCAAAAAAAGGGTGTGAACCATTTAAAACAAACCAATTAGTAAGAGATATCTCTGGTCTTATTTGGAAAATGTGTAAAACCTTACAGCACCTGTTATTCCCAGGCGGTCTCCCATCCAAGTACTAACCAGGCCCAACCTTGCTAAGCTTCTGAGATCAGACGAGATCGGGCGTCCTCAGGGTTGTATGGCCGTAAGCTTTCACAAAAACTAAAAATTCATGCTTTATAAGAGGCAAAAAAAGGGTGTGAACCATTTAAAACAAACCAATTTGTAAGAGATATCTCTGGTCTTATTTGGAAAATGTGTAAAAGCTTACAGCACCTGTTATTCCCAGGCGGTCTCCCATCCAAGTACTAATCA
>NC_142377.1:3355000-3357500 GCF_059441005.1 Hippichthys cyanospilos
TTCCCAGGCGGTCTCCCATTCAAGTACTAACCAGGCCCGACCTTGCTAAGCTTCCGAGATCAGGTGACATCGGGCGTTCTCAGGGTAGTATGGCCGTAAGCTGTCACAAAAACTAAAAATTCATGCTTTATAAGAGGCAAAAAAAGGGTGTGAACCATTTAAAACAAACCAATTTGTAAGAGATATCTCTGGTCTTATTTGGAAAATGTGTAAAAGCTTACAGCACCTGTTATTCCCAGGCGGTCTCCCATCCAAGTACTAATCAGGCCCAACCTTGCTAAGCTTCCGAGATTAGACGAGATCGGGCGTTCTCAGGGTAGTATGGCCGTAAGCTGTCACAAAATCTAAAAAGTCTTGCTTTATAAGAGGCAAAAGAAGGGTGTGAACCATTTAAAACAAACCAATTTGTGAGAGATATCTCTGGTCCTATTTGGAAAATGTGTAAAAGCTTACAGCACCTGGTATTCCCAGGCGGTCTCCCATCCAAGTACTAACCAGGCCCGACCTTGCTAGGCTTCCGAGATCAGACAAGATCGGGCGTCCTCAGGGTAGTATGGCCGTAAGCGCTTACATAAACTAAAAATTCATGCTTTATAAGAGGCAAAAAAAGGGTGTGAACCATTTAAAACAAACCAATTTGTAAAAGATATCTCTGGTCCTATTTGGAAAATGTGTAAAAGCTTACAGCACCTGGTATTCCCAGGCGGTCTCCGAGTCCAAGTACTAAACAGGCCCGACCTTGCTAAGCTTCCGAGATCAGGCGAGATCTGGCGTTCTCAGGGTAGTATGGCCGTAAGCGGTTATAAAAGAAGGGTTTGAACCAGTTAAATTAAACCATTTTGTAAGAGACATTTCTGGTCCTTTTTGGAAAATGTGTAAAAGCTTACAGCACCTGGTATTCCCAGGCGGTCTCCCATCCAAGTACTAATCAGGCCCAACCTTGCTAAGCTTCCTAGACCAGACGAGATCGGGCGTTCTCAGGGTAGTATGGCCGTAAGCTGTCACAAAAACTAAAAAGTCTTGCTTTATAAGAGGAAAAAGAAGGGTGTGAACCATTTAAAACAAATCAATTTGTAAGAGATATCTCTGGTCCTATTTGGAAAATGTGTAAAAGCTTACAGCACCTGGTATTCCCAGGCGGTCTCCGAGTCCAAGTACTAAACAGGCCCGACCTTGCTAAGCTTCCGAGATCAGATGAGATCGGGCGTTGTCCTATTTAAAAATAACCAATTTGTGAGAGATATCTCTGGTCCTATTTGGAAAATGTGTAAAAGCTTACAGCACATGGTATTCCCAGGCGGTCTCCGAGTCCAAGTACTAAACAGGCCCGACCTTGCTAAGCTTCCGAGATCAGGCGAGATCTGGCGTTCTCAGGGTAGTATGGCCGTAAGCGGTTATAAAAGAAGGGTTTGAACCAGTTAAAACAAACCATTTTGTAAGAGACATTTCTGGTCCTATTTGGAAAATGTGTAAAAGCTTACAGCACCTGGTATTCCCAGGCGGTCTCCCATCCAAGTACTAATCAGGCCCAACCTTGCTAAGCTTCCGAGATCAGACGAGATCGGGCGTTCTCAGGGTAGTATGGCCGTAAGCTGTCACAAAAACTAAAAAGTCTTGCTTTATAAGAGGCAAAAGAAGGGTGTGAACTATTTAAAACAAACCAATTTGTAAGAGATATCTCTGGTCCTATTTGGAAAATGTGTAAAAGCTTACAGCACCTGTTATTCCCAGGCGGTCTCCCATCCAAGTACTAATCAGGCCCAACCTTGCTAAGCTTCCGAGATCAGACGAGATCGGGCGTTCTCAGTGTAGTATGGCCGTAAGCTGTCACAAAAACTAAAAAGTCTTGCTTTATAAGAGGCAAAAGAAGGGTGTGAACCATTTAAAACAAACCAATTTGTAAGAGATATCTCTGGTCCTATTTGGAAAATGTGTAAAAGCTTACAGCACCTGTTATTCCCAGGCGGTCTCCCATCCAAGTACTAATCAGGCCCAACCTTGCTAAGCTTCCGAGATCAGACGAGATCGGGCATTCTCAGGGTAGTATGGCCGTAAGCTGTCACAAAAACTAAAAAGTCTTGCTTTATAAGAGGCAAAAGAAGGGTGTGAACCATTTAAAACAAACCAATTTGTAAGAGATATCTCTGGTCCTATTTGGAAAATGTGTAATAGCTTACAGCACCTGTTATTCCCAGGCGGTCTCCCATCCAAGTACTAATCAGGCCCAACCTTGCTAAGCTTCCGAGATCAGACGAGATCGGGCATTCTCAGGGTAGTATGGCCGTAAGCTGTCACAAAAAATAAAAAGTCTTGCTTTATAAGAGGCAAAAGAAGGGTGTGAACCATTTAAAACAAACCAATTTGTAAGAGATATCTCTGGTCCTATTTGGAAAATGTGTAAAGGCTTACAGCACCTGGTATTCCCAGGCGGTCTCCCATTCAAGTACTAACCAGGCCCGACCTTGCTAAGCTTCCGAGATCAGGTGACATCGGGCGTTCT
>NC_142377.1:3362500-3365000 GCF_059441005.1 Hippichthys cyanospilos
GTGTAAAAGCTTACAGCACCTGTTATTCCCAGGCGGTCTCCCATCCAAGTACTAATCAGGCCCAACCTTGCTAAGCTTCCGAGATCAGACGAGATCGGGCGTTCTCAGGGTAGTATGGCCGTAAGCTGTCACAAAAACTAAAAAGTCTTGCTTTATAAGAGGCAAAAGAAGGGTGTGAACCATTTAAAACAAACCAATTTGTAAGAGATATCTCTGGTCCTATTTGGAAAATGTGTAAAAGCTTACAGCACCTGTTATTCCCAGGCGGTCTCCCATCCAAGTACTAATCAGGCCCAACCTTGCTAAGCTTCCGAGATCAGACGAGATCGGGCGTTCTCAGGGTAGTATGGCCGTAAGCTGTCACAAAAACTAAAAAGTCTTGCTTTATAAGAGGAAAAAGAAGGGTGTGAACCATTTAAAACAAATCAATTTGTAAGAGATATCTCTGGTCCTATTTGGAAAATGTGTAAAAGCTTACAGCACCTGGTATTCCCAGGCGGTCTCCGAGTCCAAGTACTAAACAGGCCCGACCTTGCTAAGCTTCCGAGATCAGACGAGATCGGGCGTTGTCCTATTTAAAACAAACCAATTTGTGAGAGATATCTCTGGTCCTATTTGGAAAATGTGTAAAAGCTTACAGCACCTGGTATTCCCAGGCGGTCTCCGAGTCCAAGTACTATACAGGCCCGACCTTGCTAAGCTTCCGAGATCAGGCGAGATCTGGCGTTCTCAGGGTAGTATGGCCGTAAGCGGTTATAAAAGAAGGGTTTGAACCAGTTAAAACAAATCATTTTGTAAGAGACATTTCTGGTCCTATTTGGAAAATGTGTAAAAGCTTACAGCACCTGGTATTCCCAGGCGGTCTCCCATCCAAGTACTAATCAAGCCCAACCTTGCTAAGCTTCCGAGATCAGACGAGATCGGGCTTTCTCAGGGTAGTATGGCCGTAAGCTGTCACAAAAACTAAAAAGTCTTGCTTTATAAGAGGCAAAAGAAGGGTGTGAACCATTTAAAACAAACCAATTTGTAAGAGATATCTCTGGTCCTATTTGGAAAATGTGTAAAAGCTTACAGCACCTGTTATTCCCAGGCGGTCTCCCATCCAAGTACTAATCAGGCCCAACCTTGCTAAGCTTCCGAGATCAGACGAGATCGGGCGTTCTCAGGGTAGTATGGCCGTAAGCTGTCACAAAAACTAAAAAGTCTTGCTTTATAAGAGGCAAAAGAAGGGTGTGAACCATTTAAAACAAACCAATTTGTAAGAGATATCTCTGGTCCTATTTGGAAAATGTGTAAAGGCTTACAGCACCTGTTATTCCCAGGCGGTCTCCCATCCAAGTACTAATCAGGCCCAACCTTCCTAAGCTTCGAGATCAGACGAGATCGGGCATTCTCAGGGTAGTATGGCCGTAAGCTGTCACAAAAACTAAAAAGTCTTGCTTTATAAGAGGCAAAAGAAGGGTGTGAACCATTTAAAACAAACCAATTTGTAAGAGATATCTCTGGTCCTATTTGGAAAATGTGTAAAAGCTTACAGCACCTGGTATTCCCAGGCGGTCTCCGAGTCCAAGTACTAAACAGGCCCGACCTTGCTAAGCTTCCGAGATCAGACGAGATCGGGCGTTGTCAGGGTAGTGTGGCCGTAAGCGGTTACAAAAACTAAAAATTCATGCGTTATAAGAGGCAAAAGAAGGGTGTGAACCATTTAAAACAAACGAATTTGTAAGAGATATCTCTGGTCCTATTTGGAAAATGTGTAAAGGCTTACAGCACCTGGTATTCCCAGGCGGTCTCCCATTCAAGTACTAACCAGGCCCGACCTTGCTAAGCTTCCGAGATCAGGTGACATCGGGCGTTCTCAGGGTAGTATGGCCGTAAGCTGTCACAAAAACTAAAAATTCATGCTTTATAAGAGGCAAAAAAAGGGTGTTAACCATTTAAAACAAACCAATTTGTAAGAGATATCTCTGGTCTTATTTGGAAAATGTGTAAAAGCTTACAGCACCTGTTATTCCCAGGCGGTCCCCCATCCAAGTACTAATCAGGCCCAACCTTGCTAAGATTCCGAGATTAGACGAGATCGGGCGTTCTCAGGGTAGTATGGCCGTAAGCTGTCACAAAATCTAAAAAGTCTTGCTTTATAAGAGGCAAAAGAAGGGTGTGAACCATTTAAAACAAACCAATTTGTGAGAGATATCTCTGGTCCTATTTGGAAAATGTGTAAAAGCTTACAGCACCTGGTATTCCCAGGCGGTCTACCATCCAAGTACTAACCAGGCCCGACCTTGCTAGGCTTCCGAGATCAGACGAGATCGGGCATCCTCAGGGTAGTATGGCCGTAAGCGCTTACATAAACTAAAAATTCATGCTTTATAAGAGGCAAAAAAAGGGTGTGAACCATTTAAAACAAACCAATTTGTAAAAGATATCTCTGGTCCTATTTGGAAAATGTGTAAAAGCTTACAGCACCTGGTATTCCCAGGCGGTCTCCGAGTCCAAG
>NC_142377.1:3370000-3377500 GCF_059441005.1 Hippichthys cyanospilos
AAAAAGGGTGTTAACCATTTAAAACAAACCAATTTGTAAGAGATATCTCTGGTCTTATTTGGAAAATGTGTAAAAGCTTACAGCACCTGTTATTCCCAGGCGGTCCCCCATCCAAGTACTAATCAGGCCCAACCTTGCTAAAATTCCGAGATTAGACGAGATCGGGCGTTCTCAGGGTAGTATGGCCGTAAGCTGTCACAAAATCTAAAAAGTCTTGCTTTATAAGAGGCAAAAGAAGGGTGTGAACCATTTAAAACAAACCAATTTGTGAGAGATATCTCTGGTCCTATTTGGAAAATGTGTAAAAGCTTACAGCACCTGGTATTCCCAGGCGGTCTCCCATCCAAGTACTAACCAGGCCCGACCTTGCTAGGCTTCCGAGATCAGACGAGATCGGGCATCCTCAGGGTAGTATGGCCGTAAGCGCTTACATAAACTAAAAATTCATGCTTTATAAGAGGCAAAAAAAGGGTGTGAACCATTTAAAACAAACCAATTTGTAAAAGATATCTCTGGTCCTATTTGGAAAATGTGTAAAAGCTTACAGCACCTGGTATTCCCAGGCGGTCTCCGAGTCCAAGTACTAAACAGGCCCGACCTTGCTAAGCTTCCGAGATCAGGCGAGATCTGGCGTTCTCAGGGTAGTATGGCCGTAAGCGGTTAAAAAAGAAGGGTTTGAACCAGTTAAAACAAACCATTTTGTAAGAGACATTTCTGGTCCTTTTTGGAAAATGTGTAAAAGCTTACAGCACCTGGTATTCCCAGGCGGTCTCCCATCCAAGTACTAATCAGGCCCAACCTTGCTAAGCTTCCGAGACCAGACGAGATCGGGCGTTCTCAGGGTAGTATGGCCGTAAGCTGTCACAAAAACTAAAAAGTCTTGCTTTATAAGAGGCAAAAGAAGGGTGTGAACCATTTAAAACAAACCAATTTGTAAGAGATATCTCTGGTCCTATTTGGAAAATGTGTAAAAGCTTACAGCACCTGTTATTCCCAGGCGGTCTCCCATCCAAGTACTAATCAGGCCCAACCTTGCTAAGCTTCCGAGATCAGACGAGATCGGGCGTTCTCAGGGTAGTATGGCCGTAAGCTGTCACAAAAACTAAAAAGTCTTGCTTTATAAGAGGAAAAAGAAGGGTGTGAACCATTTAAAACAAATCAATTTGTAAGAGATATCTCTGGTCCTATTTGGAAAATGTGTAAAAGCTTACAGCACCTGGTATTCCCAGGCGGTCTCCGAGTCCAAGTACTAAACAGGCCCGACCTTGCTAAGCTTCCGAGATCAGACGAGATCGGGCGTTGTCCAATTTAAAACAAACCAATTTGTGAGAGATATCTCTGGTCCTATTTGGAAAATGTGTAAAAGGTTACAGCACCTGGTATTCCCAGGCGGTCTCTGAGTCCAAGTACTAAACAGGCCCGACCTTGCTAAGCTTCCGAGATCAGACAAGATCGGGCGTTGTCAGGGTAGTGTGGCCGTAAGCGGTTACAAAAACTAAAAATTCATGCGTTATAAGAGGCAAAAGAAGGGTGTGAACCATTTAAAACAAACCAATTTGTAAGAGATATCTCTGGTCCTATTTGGAAAATGTGTAAAAGCTTACAGCACCTGGTATTCCCAGGCGGTCTCCCATCCAAGTACTAACCAGGCCCGACCTTGCTAGGCTTCCGAGATCAGACGAGATCGGGCGTCCTCAGGGTAGTATGGCCGTAAGCGCTTACAAAAACTACAAATTCATGCTTTATAAGAGGCAAAAAAAGGGTGTGAACCATTTAAAACAAACCAATTTGTAAGAGATATCTCTGGTCCTATTTGGAAAATGTGTAAAAGCTTACAGCACCTGGTATTCCCAGGCGGTCTCCGAGTCCAAGTACTAAACAGGCCCGACCTTGCTAAGCTTCCGAGATCAGGCGAGATCTGGCGTTCTCAGGGTAGTATGGCCATAAGCGGTTATAAAAGAAGGGTTTGAACCAGTTAAAACAAACCATTTTGTAAGAGACATTTCTGGTCCTATTTGGAAAATGTGTAAAAGCTTACAGCACCTGGTATTCCCAGGCGGTCTCCCATCCAAGTACTAATCAGGCCCAACCTTGCTAAGCTTCCGAGATCAGACGAGATCGGGCGTTCTCAGGGTAGTATGGCCGTAAGCTGTCACAAAAACTAAAAAGTCTTGCTTTATAAGAGGCAAAAGAAGGGTGTGAACCATTTAAAACAAACCAATTTGTAAGAGATATCTCTGGTCCTATTTGGAAAATGTGTAAAAGCTAACAGCACCTGTTATTCCCAGGCGGTCTCCCATCCAAGTACTAATCAGGCCCAACCTTGCTAAGCTTCCGAGATCAGACGAGATCGGGCGTTCTCAGGGTAGTATGGCCGTAAGCTGTCACAAAAACTAAAAAGTCTTGCTTTATAAGAGGCAAAAGAAGGGTGTGAACCATTTAAAACAAACCAATTTGTAAGAGATATCTCTGGTCCTATTTGGAAAATGTGTAAAAGCTTACAGCACCTGTTATTCCCAGGCGGTCTCCCATCCAAGTACTAATCAGGCCCAACCTTGCTAAGCTTCCGAGATCAGACGAGATCGGGCGTTCTCAGGGTAGTATGGCCGTAAGCTGTCACAAAAACTAAAAAGTCTTGCTTTATAAGAGGAAAAAGAAGGGTGTGAACCATTTAAAACAAATCAATTTGTAAGAGATATCTCTGGTCCTATTTGGAAAATGTGTAAAAGCTTACAGCACCTGGTATTCCCAGGCGGTCCCCCATCCAAGTACTAATCAGGCCCAACCTTGCTAAGATTCCGAGATTAGACGAGATCGGGCGTTCTCAGGGTAGTATGGCCGTAAGCTGTCACAAAATCTAAAAAGTCTTGCTTTATAAGAGGCAAAAGAAGGGTGTGAACCATTTAAAACAAACCAATTTGTGAGAGATATCTCTGGTCCTATTTGGAAAATGTGTAAAAGCTAACAGCACCTGTTATTCCCAGGCGGTCTCCCATCCAAGTACTAATCAGGCCCAACCTTGCTAAGCTTCCGAGATCAGACGAGATCGGGCGTTCTCAGGGTAGTATGGCCGTAAGCTGTCACAAAAACTAAAAAGTCTTGCTTTATAAGAGGCAAAAGAAGGGTGTGAACCATTTAAAACAAACCAATTTGTAAGAGATATCTCTGGTCCTATTTGGAAAATGTGTAAAGGCTTACAGCACCTGGTATTCCCAGGCGGTCTCCCATTCAAGTACTAACCAGGCCCGACCTTGCTAAGCTTCCGAGATCAGGTAACATCGGGCGTTCTCAGGGTAGTATGGCCGTAAGCTGTCACAAAAAACTAAAAATTCATGCTTTATAAGAGGCAAAAAAAGGGTGTGAACCATTTAAAACAAACCAATTTGTAAGAGATATCTCTGGTCTTATTTGGAAAATGTGTAAAAGCTTACAGCACCTGTTATTCCCAGGCGGTCCCCCATCCAAGTACTAATCAGGCCCAACCTTGCTAAGATTCCGAGATTAGACAAGATCGGGCGTTCTCAGGGTAGTATGGCCGTAAGCTGTCACAAAATCTAAAAAGTCTTGCTTTATAAGAGGCAAAAGAAGGGTGTGAACCATTTAAAACAAACCAATTTGTAAGAGATATCTCTGGTCCTATTTGGAAAATGTGTAAAAGCTTACAGCACCTGTTATTCCCAGGCGGTCTCCCATCCAAGTACTAATCAGGCCTAACCTTGCTAAGCTTCCGAGATCAGACGAGATCGGGCATTCTCAGGGTAGTATGGCCGTAAGCTGTCACAAAAACTAAAAAGTCTTGCTTTATAAGAGGCAAAAGAAGGGTGTGAACCATTTAAAACAAACCAATTTGTAAGAGATATCTCTGGTCCTATTTGGAAAATGTGTAAAAGCTTACAGCACCTGGTATTCCCAGGCGGTCTCCCATCCAAGTACTAACCAGGCCCGACCTTGCTAGGCTTCCGAGATCAGACGAGATCGGGCATCCTCAGGGTAGTATGGCCGTAAGCGCTTACATAAACTAAAAATTCATGCTTTATAAGAGGCAAAAAAAGGGTGTGAACCATTTAAAACAAACCAATTTGTAAAAGATATCTCTGGTCCTATTTGGAAAATGTGTAAAAGCTTACAGCACCTGGTATTCCCAGGCGGTCTCCGAGTCCAAGTACTAAACAGGACCGACCTTGCTAAGCTTCCGAGATCAGGCGAGATCTGGCGTTCTCAGGGTAGTATGGCCGTAAGCGGTTATAAAAGAAGGGTTTGAACCAGTTAAAACAAACCATTTTGTAAGAGACATTTCTGGTCCTTTTTGAAAAATGTGTAAAAGCTTACAGCACCTGGTATTCCCAGGCGGTCTCCCATCCAAGTACTAATCAGGCCCAACCTTGCTAAGCTTCCAAGACCAGACGAGATCGGGCGTTCTCAGGGTAGTATGGCCGTAAGCTGCCACAAAAACTAAAAAGTCTTGCTTTATAAGAGGCAAAAGAAGGGTGTGAACCATTTAAAACAAACCAATTTGTAAGAGATATCTCTGGTCCTATTTGGAAAATGTGTAAAAGCTTACAGCACCTGTTATTCCCAGGCGGTCTCCCATCCAAGTACTAATCAGGCCCAACCTTGCTAAGCTTCCGAGACCAGACGAGATCGGGCGTTCTCAGGGTAGTATGGCCGTAAGCTGTCACAAAAACTAAAAAGTCTTGCTTTATAAGAGGAAAAAGAAGGGTGTGAACCATTTAAAACAAATCAATTTGTAAGAGATATCTCTGGTCCTATTTGGAAAATGTGTAAAAGCTTACAGCACCTGGTATTCCCAGGCGGTCTCCGAGTCCAAGTACTAAACAGGCCCGACCTTGTTAAGCTTCCGAGATCAGACGAGATCGGGCGTTGTCAGGGTAGTGTGGCCGTAAGCGGTTACAAAAACTAAAAATTCATGCGTTATAAGAGGCAAAAGAAGGGTGTGAACCGTTTAAAACAAACCAATTTGTAAGAGATATCTCTGGTCCTATTTGGAAAATGTGTAAAAGCTTACAGCACCTGGTATTCCCAGGCGGTCTCCCATCCAAGTACTAACCAGGCCCGACCTCGCTAGGCTTTCGAGATCAGACGAGATCGGGCGTCCTCAGGGTAGTATGGCCGTAAGCGCTTACAAAAACTAAAAATTCATGCTTTATAAGAGGCAAAAAAAGGGTGTGAACCATTTAAAACAAACCAATTTGTAAAAGATATCTCTGGTCCTATTTGGAAAATGTGTAAAATCTTACAGCACCTGGTATTCCCAGGCGGTCTCCGAGTCCAAGTACTAAACAGGACCGACCTTGCTAAGCTTCCGAGATCAGGCGAGATCTGGCGTTCTCAGGGTAGTATGGCCGTAAGCGGTTATAAAAGAAGGGTTTGAACCAGTTAAAACAAACCATTTTGTAAGAGACATTTCTGGTCCTATTTGGAAAATGTGTAAAAGCTTACAGCACCTGGTATTCCCAGGCGGTCTCCCATCCAAGTACTAATCAGGCCCAACCTTGCTAAGCTTCCGAGATCAGACGAGATCGGGCGTTCTCAGGGTAGTATGGCCGTAAGCTGTCACACAAACTAAAAAGTCTTGCTTTATAAGAGGCAAAAGAAGGGTGTGAACCATTTAAAACAAACCAATTTGTAAGAGATAACTCTGGTCCTATTTGGAAAATGTGTAAAAGCTTAAAGCACCTGGTATTCCCAGTCAGTCTCCCATCCAAGTACTAACCAGGCCCGACCTTGCTAGGCTTCCGAGATCAGACGAGATCGGGCGTCCTCAGGGTAGTATGGCCGTAAGCGCTTGCAAAAACTAAAAATTCATGCTTTATAAGAGGCAAAAGAAGGGTGTGAACCATTTAAAACAAACCAATTTGTAAGAGATATATCTGGTCCTATTTGGAAAATGTGTAAAAGCTTACAGCACCTGGTATTCCCAGGCGGTCTCCGAGTCCAAGTACTAAACAGGCCCGACCTTGCTAAGCTTCCGAGATCAGACGAGATCGGGCGTTGTCAGGGTAGTGTGGCCGTAAGCGGTTACAAAAACTAAAAATTCATGCAGGGTTCTCAGGGTAGTATGGCCGTAAGCTGTCACAAAAACTAAAAAGTCTTGCTTTATAAGAGGCAAAAGAAGGGTGTGAACCATTTAAAACAAACCAATTTGTAAGAGATATCTCTGGTCCTATTTGGAAAATGTGTAAAAGCTTACAGCACCTGTTATTCCCAGGCGGTCTCCCATCCAAGTACTAATCAGGCCCAACCTTGCTAAGCTTCCGAGATCAGACGAGATCGGGCATTCTCAGGGTAGTATGGCCGTAAGCTGTCACAAAAACTAAAAAGTCTTGCTTTATAAGAGGCAAAAGAAGGGTGTGAACCATTTAAAACAAACCAATTTGTGAGAGATATCTCTGGTCCTATTTGGAAAATGTGTAAAAGCTTACAGCACCTGTTATTCCCAGGCGGTCTCCCATCCAAGTACTAATCAGGCCCAACCTTGCTAAGCTTCCGAGATCAGACGAGATCGGGCATTCTCAGGGTAGTATGGCCGTAAGCTGTCACAAAAACTAAAAAGTCTTGCTTTATAAGAGGCAAAAGAAGGGTGTGAACTATTTAAAACAAACCAATTTGTAAGAGATATCTCTGGTCCTATTTGGAAAATGTGTAAAGGCTTACAGCACCTGGTATTCCCAGGCGGTCTCCCATTCAAGTACTAACCAGGCCCGACCTTGCTAAGCTTCCGAGATCAGGTGACATCGGGCGTTCTCAGGGTAGTATGGCCGTAAGCTGTCACAAATACTAATAATTCATGCTTTATAAGAGGCAAAAGAAGGGTGTGAACCATTTAAAACAAACCAATTTGTAAGAGATATCTCTGGTCCTATTTGGAAAATGTGTAAAAGCTTACAGCACCTGGTATTCCCAGGCGGTCCCCCATCCAAGTACTAATCAGGCCCAACCTTGCTAAGATTCCGAGATTAGACGAGATCGGGCGTTCTCAGGGTAGTATGGCCGTAAGCTGTCACAAAATCTAAAAAGTCTTGCTTTATAAGAGGCAAAAGAAGGGTGTGAACCATTTAAAACAAACCAATTTGTAAGAGATATCTCTGGTCCTATTTGGAAAATGTGTAAAAGCTTACAGCACCTGTTATTCCCAGGCGGTCTCCCATCCAAGTACTAATCAGGCCCAACCTTGCTAAGCTTCCGAGATCAGACGAGATCGGGCGTTCTCAGGGTAGTATGGCCGTAAGCTGTCACAAAAACTAAAAAGTCTTGCTTTATAAGAGGAAAAAGAAGGGTGTGAACCATTTAAAACAAATCAATTTGTAAGAGATATCTCTGGTCCTATTTGGAAAATGTGTAAAAGCTTACAGCACCTGGTATTCCCAGGCGGTCCCCCATCCAAGTACTAATCAGGCCCAACCTTGCTAAGATTCCGAGATTAGACGAGATCGGGCGTTCTCAGGGTAGTATGGCCGTAAGCTGTCACAAAATCTAAAA
>NC_142377.1:3382500-3385000 GCF_059441005.1 Hippichthys cyanospilos
TTGTAAGAGATATCTCTGGTCCTATTTGGAAAATGTGTAAAAGCTTACAGCACCTGGTATTCCCAGGCGGTCTCCCATCCAAGTACTAACCAGGCCCGACCTCGCTAGGCTTTCGAGATCAGACGAGATCGGGCGTCCTCAGGGTAGTATGGCCGTAAGCGCTTACAAAAACTAAAAATTCATGCTTTATAAGAGGCAAAAAAAGGGTGTGAACCATTTAAAACAAACCAATTTGTAAAAGATATCTCTGGTCCTATTTGGAAAATGTGTAAAAGCTTACAGCACCTGGTATTCCCAGGCGGTCTCCGAGTCCAAGTACTAAACAGGACCGACCTTGCTAAGCTTCCGAGATCAGGCGAGATCTGGCGTTCTCAGGGTAGTATGGCCGTAAGCGGTTATAAAAGAAGGGTTTGAACCAGTTAAAACAAACCATTTTGTAAGAGACATTTCTGGTCCTTTTTGGAAAATGTGTAAAAGCTTACAGCACCTGGTATTCCCAGGCGGTCTCCCATCCAAGTACTAATCAGGCCCAACCTTGCTAAGCTTCCAAGACCAGACGAGATCGGGCGTTCTCAGGGTAGTATGGCCGTAAGCTGCCACAAAAACTAAAAAGTCTTGCTTTATAAGAGGCAAAAGAAGGGTGTGAACCATTTAAAACAAACCAATTTGTAAGAGATATCTCTGGTCCTATTTGGAAAATGTGTAAAAGCTTACAGCATCTGTTATTCCCAGGCGGTCTCCCATCCAAGTACTAATCAGGCCCAACCTTGCTAAGCTTCCGAGACCAGACGAGATCGGGCGTTCTCAGGGTAGTATGGCCGTAAGCTGTCACAAAAACTAAAAAGTCTTGCTTTATAAGAGGAAAAAGAAGGGTGTGAACCATTTAAAACAAATCAATTTGTAAGAGATATCTCTGGTCCTATTTGGAAAATGTGTAAAAGCTTACAGCACCTGGTATTCCCAGGCGGTCTCCGAGTCCAAGTACTAAACAGGCCCGACCTTGTTAAGCTTCCGAGATCAGACGAGATCGGGCGTTGTCAGGGTAGTGTGGCCGTAAGCGGTTACAAAAACTAAAAATTCATGCGTTATAAGAGGCAAAAGAAGGGTGTGAACCGTTTAAAACAAACCAATTTGTAAGAGATATCTCTGGTCCTATTTGGAAAATGTGTAAAAGCTTACAGCACCTGGTATTCCCAGGCGGTCTCCCATCCAAGTACTAACCAGGCCCGACCTCGCTAGGCTTTCGAGATCAGACGAGATCGGGCGTCCTCAGGGTAGTATGGCCGTAAGCGCTTACAAAAACTAAAAATTCATGCTTTATAAGAGGCAAAAAAAGGGTGTGAACCATTTAAAACAAACCAATTTGTAAAAGATATCTCTGGTCCTATTTGGAAAATGTGTAAAATCTTACAGCACCTGGTATTCCCAGGCGGTCTCCGAGTCCAAGTACTAAACAGGACCGACCTTGCTAAGCTTCCGAGATCAGGCGAGATCTGGCGTTCTCAGGGTAGTATGGCCGTAAGCGGTTATAAAAGAAGGGTTTGAACCAGTTAAATCAAACCATTTTGTAAGAGACATTTCTGGTCCTATTTGGAAAATGTGTAAAAGCTTACAGCACCTGGTATTCCCAGGCGGTCTCCCATCCAAGTACTAATCAGGCCCAACCTTGCTAAGCTTCCGAGATCAGACGAGATCGGGCGTTCTCAGGGTAGTATGGCCGTAAGCTGTCACACAAACTAAAAAGTCTTGCTTTATAAGAGGCAAAAGAAGGGTGTGAACCATTTAAAACAAACCAATTTGTAAGAGATAACTCTGGTCCTATTTGGAAAATGTGTAAAAGCTTAAAGCACCTGGTATTCCCAGTCAGTCTCCCATCCAAGTACTAACCAGGCCCGACCTTGCTAGGCTTCCGAGATCAGACGAGATCGGGCGTCCTCAGGGTAGTATGGCCGTAAGCGCTTGCAAAAACTAAAAATTCATGCTTTATAAGAGGCAAAAGAAGGGTGTGAACCATTTAAAACAAACCAATTTGTAAGAGATATATCTGGTCCTATTTGGAAAATGTGTAAAAGCTTACAGCACCTGGTATTCCCAGGCGGTCTCCGAGTCCAAGTACTAAACAGGCCCGACCTTGCTAAGCTTCCGAGATCAGACGAGATCGGGCGTTGTCAGGGTAGTGTGGCCGTAAGCGGTTACAAAAACTAAAAATTCATGCAGGGTTCTCAGGGTAGTATGGCCGTAAGCTGTCACAAAAACTAAAAAGTCTTGCTTTATAAGAGGCAAAAGAAGGGTGTGAACCATTTAAAACAAACCAATTTGTAAGAGATATCTCTGGTCCTATTTGGAAAATGTGTAAAAGCTTACAGCACCTGTTATTCCCAGGCGGTCTCCCATCCAAGTACTAATCAGGCCCAACCTTGCTAAGCTTCCGAGATCAGACGAGATCGGGGATTCTCAGGGTAGTATGGCCGTAAGCTGTCACAAAAACTAAAAAGTCTTG
>NC_142377.1:3402500-3405000 GCF_059441005.1 Hippichthys cyanospilos
GCTAAGCTTCCGAGATCAGACGAGATCAGGCGTTCTCAGGGTAGTATGGCCGTAAGCTGTCACAAAAACTAAAAAGTCTTGCTTTATAAGAGGCAAAAGAAGGGTGTGAACCATTTAAAACAAACCAATTTGTAAGAGATATCTCTGGTCCTATTTGGAAAATGTGTAAAAGCTTACAGCACCTGGTATTCCCAGGCGGTCTCCGAGTCCAAGTACTAAACAGGCCCGACCTTGCTAAGCTTCCGAGATCAGACGAGATCGGGCGTTGTCAGGGTAGTGTGGCCGTAAGCGGTTACAAAAACTAAAAATTCATGCGTTATAAGAGGCAAAAGAAGGGTGTGAACCATTTAAAACAAACGAATTTGTAAGAGATATCTCTGGTCCTATTTGGAAAATGTGTAAAAGCTTACAGCACCTGGTATTCCCAGGCGGTCTCCCATCCAAGTACTGACCAGGCCCGACCTTGCTAGGCTTCCGAGATCAGACGAGATCGGGCGTCCTCAGGGTAGTATGGCCGTAAGCGCTTACAAAAACTAAAAATTCATGCTTTATTAGAGGCAAAAAAAGGGTGTGAACCATTTAAAACAAACCAATTTGTAAGAGATATCTCTGGTCCTATTTGGAAAATGTGTAAAAGCTTACAGCACCTGGTATTCCCAGGCGGTCTCCGAGTCCAAGTACTAAACAGGCCCGACCTTGCTAAGCTTCCGAGATCAGGCGAGATCTGGCGTTCTCAGGGTAGTATGGCCGTAAGCGGTTATAAAAGAAGGGTTTGAACCAGTTAAAACAAATCATTTTGTAAGAGACATTTCTGGTCCTATTTGGAAAATGTGTAAAAGCTTACAGCACCTGTTATTCCCAGGCGGTCTCCCATCCAAGTACTAATCAGGCCCAACCTTGCTAAGCTTCCGAGATCAGTCGAGATCGGGCGTTCTCAGGGTAGTATGGCCGTAAGCTGTCACAAAAACTAAAAAGTCTTGCTTTATAAGAGGCAAAAGAAGGGTGTGAACCATTTAAAACAAACCAATTTGTAAGGGATATCTCTGGTCCTATTTGGAAAATGTGTAAAAGCTTACAGCACCTGTTATTCCCAGGCGGTCTCCCATCCAAGTACTAATCAGGCCCAACCTTGCTAAGCTTCCGAGATCAGACGAGATCAGGCGTTCTCAGGGTAGTATGGCCGTAAGCTGGCACAAAAACTAAAAAGTCTTGCTTTATAAGAGGCAAAAGAAGGGTGTGAACCATTTAAAACAAACCAATTTGTAAGAGATATCTCTGGTCCTATTTGGAAAATGTGTAAAAGCTTACAGCACCTGTTATTCCCAGGCGGTCTCCCATCCAAGTACTAATCAGGCCCAACCTTGCTAAGCTTCCGAGATCAGACGAGATCGGGCGATTTCAGGGTAGTATGGCCGTAAGCTGTCAGAAAAACTAAAAAGTCTTGCTTTATAAGAGGAAAAAGAAGGGTGTGAACCATTTAAAACAAATCAATTTGTAAGAGATATCTCTGGTCCTATTTGGAAAATGTGTAAAAGCTTACAGCACCTGGTATTCCCAGGCGGTCTCCGAGTCCAAGTACTAAACAGGCCCGACCTTGCTAAGCTTCCGAGATCAGACGAGATTGGGCGTTGTCAGGGTAGTGTGGCCGTAAGCGGTTACAAAAACTAAAAATTCATGCGTTATAAGAGGCAAAAGAAGGGTGTGAACCATTTAAAACAAACGAATTTGTAAGAGATATCTCTGGTCCTATTTGGAAAATTTGTAAAAGCTTACAGCACCTGGTATTCCCAGGCGGTCTCCCATCCAAGTACTAACCAGGCCTTACCTTGCTAGGCTTCCGAGATCAGACGAGATCGGGCGTCCTCAGGGGAGTATGGCCGTAAGCGCTTACAAAAACTAAAAATTCATGCTTTATAAGAGGCAAAAAAAGGGTGTGAACCATTTAAAACAAACCAATTTGTAAGAGATATCTCTGGTCCTATTTGGAAAATGTGTAAAAGCTTACAGCACCTGGTATTCCCAGGCGGTCTCCGAGTCCAAGTACTAACCAGATGTAGTATGGCCGTATGCGCTTACAGAATCTAAAAATTCATGCTTTATAAGAGGCAAAAGAAGGGTAGTATGGCCGTAAGCTGTCACAAAAACTAAAAAGTCTTGCTTTATAAGAGGCAAAAGAAGGGTGTGAACCATTTAAAACAAACCAATTTGTAAGAGATATCTCTGGTCCTATTTGGAAAATGTGTAAAGGATTACAGCACCTGGTATTCCCAGGCGGTCCCCCATTCAAGTACTAACCAGGCCCGACCTTGCTAAGCTTCCGAGATCAGGTGAGATCGGGCGTTCTCAGGGTAGTATGGCCGTAAGCTGTCACAAAAACTAAAAATTCATGCTTTATAAGAGGCAAAAAAAGGGTGTGAACCATTTAAAACAAACCAATTTGTAAGAGATATCTCTGGTCCTATTTGGAAAATGTGTAAAAGCTTACAGCACCTGTTATTCC
>NC_142377.1:3430000-3432500 GCF_059441005.1 Hippichthys cyanospilos
CACCTGTTATTCCCAGGCGGTCTCCCATCCAAGTACTAATCAGGCCCAACCTTGCTAAGCTTCCGAGATCAGACGAGATCAGGCGTTCTCAGGGTAGTATGGCCGTAAGCTGTCACAAAAACTAAAAAGTCTTGCTTTATAAGAGGCAAAAGAAGGGTGTGAACCATTTAAAACAAACCAATTTGTAAGAGATATCTCTGGTCCTATTTGGAAAATGTGTAAAAGCTTACAGCACCTGGTATTCCCAGGCGGTCTCCGAGTCCAAGTACTAAACAGGCCCGACCTTGCTAAGCTTCCGAGATCAGACGAGATCGGGCGTTGTCAGGGTAGTGTGGCCGTAAGCGGTTACAAAAACTAAAAATTCATGCGTTATAAGAGGCAAAAGAAGGGTGTGAACCATTTAAAACAAACGAATTTGTAAGAGATATCTCTGGTCCTATTTGGAAAATGTGTAAAAGCTTACAGCACCTGGTATTCCCAGGCGGTCTCCCATCCAAGTACTGACCAGGCCCGACCTTGCTAGGCTTCCGAGATCAGACGAGATCGGGCGTCCTCAGGGTAGTATGGCCGTAAGCGCTTACAAAAACTAAAAATTCATGCTTTATTAGAGGCAAAAAAAGGGTGTGAACCATTTAAAACAAACCAATTTGTAAGAGATATCTCTGGTCCTATTTGGAAAATGTGTAAAAGCTTACAGCACCTGGTATTCCCAGGCGGTCTCCGAGTCCAAGTACTAAACAGGCCCGACCTTGCTAAGCTTCCGAGATCAGGCGAGATCTGGCGTTCTCAGGGTAGTATGGCCGTAAGCGGTTATAAAAGAAGGGTTTGAACCAGTTAAAACAAATCATTTTGTAAGAGACATTTCTGGTCCTATTTGGAAAATGTGTAAAAGCTTACAGCACCTGTTATTCCCAGGCGGTCTCCCATCCAAGTACTAATCAGGCCCAACCTTGCTAAGCTTCCGAGATCAGTCGAGATCGGGCGTTCTCAGGGTAGTATGGCCGTAAGCTGTCACAAAAACTAAAAAGTCTTGCTTTATAAGAGGCAAAAGAAGGGTGTGAACCATTTAAAACAAACCAATTTGTAAGGGATATCTCTGGTCCTATTTGGAAAATGTGTAAAAGCTTACAGCACCTGTTATTCCCAGGCGGTCTCCCATCCAAGTACTAATCAGGCCCAACCTTGCTAAGCTTCCGAGATCAGACGAGATCAGGCGTTCTCAGGGTAGTATGGCCGTAAGCTGGCACAAAAACTAAAAAGTCTTGCTTTATAAGAGGCAAAAGAAGGGTGTGAACCATTTAAAACAAACCAATTTGTAAGAGATATCTCTGGTCCTATTTGGAAAATGTGTAAAAGCTTACAGCACCTGTTATTCCCAGGCGGTCTCCCATCCAAGTACTAATCAGGCCCAACCTTGCTAAGCTTCCGAGATCAGACGAGATCGGGCGATTTCAGGGTAGTATGGCCGTAAGCTGTCAGAAAAACTAAAAAGTCTTGCTTTATAAGAGGAAAAAGAAGGGTGTGAACCATTTAAAACAAATCAATTTGTAAGAGATATCTCTGGTCCTATTTGGAAAATGTGTAAAAGCTTACAGCACCTGGTATTCCCAGGCGGTCTCCGAGTCCAAGTACTAAACAGGCCCGACCTTGCTAAGCTTCCGAGATCAGACGAGATTGGGCGTTGTCAGGGTAGTGTGGCCGTAAGCGGTTACAAAAACTAAAAATTCATGCGTTATAAGAGGCAAAAGAAGGGTGTGAACCATTTAAAACAAACGAATTTGTAAGAGATATCTCTGGTCCTATTTGGAAAATTTGTAAAAGCTTACAGCACCTGGTATTCCCAGGCGGTCTCCCATCCAAGTACTAACCAGGCCTTACCTTGCTAGGCTTCCGAGATCAGACGAGATCGGGCGTCCTCAGGGGAGTATGGCCGTAAGCGCTTACAAAAACTAAAAATTCATGCTTTATAAGAGGCAAAAAAAGGGTGTGAACCATTTAAAACAAACCAATTTGTAAGAGATATCTCTGGTCCTATTTGGAAAATGTGTAAAAGCTTACAGCACCTGGTATTCCCAGGCGGTCTCCGAGTCCAAGTACTAACCAGATGTAGTATGGCCGTATGCGCTTACAGAATCTAAAAATTCATGCTTTATAAGAGGCAAAAGAAGGGTAGTATGGCCGTAAGCTGTCACAAAAACTAAAAAGTCTTGCTTTATAAGAGGCAAAAGAAGGGTGTGAACCATTTAAAACAAACCAATTTGTAAGAGATATCTCTGGTCCTATTTGGAAAATGTGTAAAGGATTACAGCACCTGGTATTCCCAGGCGGTCCCCCATTCAAGTACTAACCAGGCCCGACCTTGCTAAGCTTCCGAGATCAGGTGAGATCGGGCGTTCTCAGGGTAGTATGGCCGTAAGCTGTCACAAAAACTAAAAATTCATGCTTTATAAGAGGCAAAAAAAGGGTGTGAACCATTTAAAACAAACCAATTTGTAAGAGA
>NC_142377.1:3467500-3472500 GCF_059441005.1 Hippichthys cyanospilos
CCAGGCGGTCTCCGAGTCCAAGTGCTAAACAGGCCCGACCTTGCTAAGCTTCCGAGATCAGGCGAGATCTGGCGTTCTCAGGGTAGTATGGCCGTAAGCGGTTATAAAAGAAGGGTTTGAACCAGTTAAAACAAACCATTTTGTAAGAGACATTTCTGGTCCTATTTGGAAAATGTGTAAAAGCTTACAGCACCTGGTATTCCCAGGCGGTCTCCCATCCAAGTACTAATCAGGCCCAACCTTGCTAAGCTTCCGAGATCAGACGAGATCGGGCGTTCTCAGGGTAGTATGGCCGTAAGCTGTCACACAAACTAAAAAGTCTTGCTTTATAAGAGGCAAAAGAAGGGTGTGAACCATTTAAAACAAACCAATTTGTAAGAGATAACTCTGGTCCTATTTGGAAAATGTGTAAAAGCTTAAAGCACCTGGTATTCCCAGGCGGTCTCCGAGTCCAAGTACTAAACAGGCCCGACCTTGCTAAGCTTCCGAGATCAGACGAGATCGGGCGTTGTCAGGGTAGTGTGGCCGTAAGCGGTTACAAAAACTAAAAATTCATGCGTTATAAGAGGCAAAAGAAGGGTGTGAACCATTTAAAACAAACGAATTTGTAAGAGATATCTCTGGTCCTATTTGGAAAATGTGTAAAAGCTTACAGCACCTGGTATTCCCAGGCGGTCTCCCATCCAAGTACTAACCAGGGCCGACCTTGCTCGGTTTCCGAGATCAGACGAGATCGGGCGTCCTCAGGGTAGTATGGCCGTAAGCGCTTACAAAAACTAAAAATTCATGCTTTATAAGAGGCAAAAAAAGGGTGTGAACCATTTAAAACAAACCAATTTGTAAGAGATATCTCTGGTCCTATTTGGAAAATGTGTAAAAGCTTACAGCACCTGGTATTCCCAGGCGGTCTCCGAGTCCAAGTACTAAACAGGCCCGAAAGCTTCCGAGATCAGGCGAGATCTGGCGTTCTCAGGGTAGTATGGCCGTAAGCGGTTATAAAAGAAGGGTTTGAAACAGTTAAAACAAACCATTTTGTAAGAGACATTTCTGGTCCTATTTGGAAAATGTGTAAAAGCTTACAGCACCTGGTATTCGCAGGCGGTCTTCCATCCAAGTACTAATCAGGCCCAACCTTGCTAAGCTTCCGAGATCAGACGAGATCGGGCGTTCTCAGGGTAGTATGGCCGTAAGCTGTCACAAAAACTAAAAAGTCTTGCTTTATAAGAGGCAAAAGAAGGGTGTGAACCATTTAAAACAAACCAATTTGTAAGAGATATCTCTGGTCCTATTTGGAAAATGTGTAAAAGCTTACAGCACCTGTTATTCCCAGGCGGTCTCCCATCCAAGTACTAATCAGGCCCAACCTTGCTAAGCTTCCGAGATCAGACGAGATCGGGCGTTCTCAGGGTAGTATGGCCGTAAGCTGTCACAAAAACTAAAAAGTCTTGCTTTATAAGAGGCAAAAGAAGGGTGTGAACCATTTAAAACAAACCAATTTGTGAGAGATATCTCTGGTCCTATTTGGAAAATGTGTAAAAGCTTACAGCACCTGTTATTCCCAGGCGGTCTCCCATCCAAGTACTAATCAGGCCCAACCTTGCTAAGCTTCCGAGATCAGACGAGATCGGGCATTCTCAGGGTAGTATGGCCGTAAGCTGTCACAAAAACTAAAAAGTCTTGCTTTATAAGAGGCAAAAGAAGGGTGTGAACCATTTAAAACAAACCAATTTGTAAGAGATATCTCTGGTCCTATTTGGAAAATGTGTAAAAGCTTACAGCACCTGTTATTCCCAGGCGGTCTCCCATCCAAGTACTAATCAGGGCCAACCTTGCTAAGCTTCCGAGATCAGGCGTTCTCAGGGTAGTATGGCCGTAAGCTGTCACAAAAACTAAAAAGTCTTGCTTTATAAGAGGCAAAAGAAGGGTGTGAACCATTTAAAACAAACCAATTTGTGAGAGATATCTCTGGTCCTATTTGGAAAATGTGTAAAAGCTTACAGCACCTGTTATTCCCAGGCGGTCTCCCATCCAAGTACTAATCAGGCCCAACCTTGCTAAGCTTCCGAGATCAGACGAGATCGGGCATTCTCAGGGTAGTATGGCCGTAAGCTGTCACAAAAACTAAAAAGTCTTGCTTTATAAGAGGCAAAAGAAGGGTGTGAACTATTTAAAACAAACCAATTTGTAAGAGATATCTCTGGTCCTATTTGGAAAATGTGTAAAGGCTTACAGCACCTGGTATTCCCAGGCGGTCTCCCATTCAAGTACTAACCAGGCCCGACCTTGCTAAGCTTCCGAGATCAGGTGACATCGGGCGTTCTCAGGGTAGTATGGCCGTAAGCTGTCACAAATACTAATAATTCATGCTTTATAAGAGGCAAAAGAAGGGTGTGAACCATTTAAAACAAACCAATTTGTAAGAGTTATCTCTGGTCCTATTTGGAAAATGTGTAAAGGCTTACAGCACCTGTTATTCCCAGGCGGTCTCCCATCCAAGTACTAATCAGGCCCAACCTTGCTAAGCTTCCGAGATCAGACGAGATCGGGCATTCTCAGGGTAGTATGGCCGTAAGCTGTCACAAAAACTAAAAAGTCTTGCTTTATAAGAGGCAAAAGAAGGGTGTGAACCATTTAAAACAAACCAATTTGTAAGAGATATCTCTGGTCCTATTTGGAAAATGTGTAAAAGCTTACAGCACCTGGTATTCCCAGGCGGTCTCCGAGTCCAAGTACTAAACAGGCCCGACCTTGCTAAGCTTCCGAGATCAGACGAGATCGGGCGTTGTCAGGGTAGTGTGGCCGTAAGCGGTTACAAAAACTAAAAATTCATGCAGGGTTCTCAGGGTAGTATGGCCGTAAGCTGTCACAAAAACTAAAAAGTCTTGCTTTATAAGAGGCAAAAGAAGGGTGTGAACCATTTAAAACAAACCAATTTGTAAGAGATATCTCTGGTCCTATTTGGAAAATGTGTAAAAGCTTACAGCACCTGTTATTCCCAGGCGGTCTCCCATCCAAGTACTAATCAGGCCCAACCTTGCTAAGCTTCCGAGATCAGACGAGATCGGGCATTCTCAGGGTAGTATGGCCGTAAGCTGTCACAAAAACTAAAAAGTCTTGCTTTATAAGAGGCAAAAGAAGGGTGTGAACCATTTAAAACAAACCAATTTGTAAGAGATATCTCTGGTCCTATTTGGAAAATGTGTAAAGGCTTACAGCACCTGGTATTCCCAGGCGGTCTCCCATTCAAGTACTAACCAGGCCCGACCTTGCTAAGCTTCCGAGATCAGGTGACATCGGGCGTTCTCAGGGTAGTATGGCCGTAAGCTGTCACAAAAACTAAAAATTCATGCTTTATAAGAGGCAAAAAAAGGGTGTGAACCATTTAAAACAAACCAATTTGTAAGAGATATCTCTGGTCTTATTTGGAAAATGTGTAAAAGCTTACAGCACCTGTTATTCCCAGGCGGTCCCCCATCCAAGTACTAATCAGGCCCAACCTTGCTAAGATTCCGAGATTAGACAAGATCGGGCGTTCTCAGGGTAGTATGGCCGTAAGCTGTCACAAAATCTAAAAAGTCTTGCTTTATAAGAGGCAAAAGAAGGGTGTGAACCATTTAAAACAAACCAATTTGTGAGAGATATCTCTGGTCCTATTTGGAAAATGTGTAAAAGCTTACAGCACCCGGTATTCCCAGGCGGTCTCCCATCCAAGTACTAACCAGGCCCAACCTTGCTAGGCTTCCGAGATCAGACGAGATCATGCATCCTCAGGGTAGTATGGCCGTAAGCGCTTACATAAACTAAAAATTCATGCTTTATAAGAGGCAAAAAAAGGGTGTGAACCATTTAAAACAAACCAATTTGTAAAAGATATCTCTGGTCCTATTTGGAAAATGTGTAAAAGCTTACAGCACCTGGTATTCCCAGGCGGTCTCCGAGTCCAAGTACTAAACAGGCCCGACCTTGCTAAGCTTCCGAGATCAGGCGAGATCGGGCGTTGTCAGGGTAGTGTGGCCGTAAGCGGTTACAAAAACTAAAAATTCATGCGTTATAAGAGGCAAAAGAAGGGTGTGAACCATTTAAAACAAACGAATTTGTAAGAGATATCTCTGGTCCTATTTGGAAAATGTGTAAAAGCTTACAGCACCTGGTATTCCCAGGCGGTCTCCCATCCAAGTACTAACCAGGGCCGACCTTGCTCGGTTTCCGAGATCAGACGAGATCGGGCGTCCTCAGGGTAGTATGGCCGTAAGCGCTTACAAAAACTAAAAATTCATGCTTTATAAGAGGCAAAAAAAGGGTGTGAACCATTTAAAACAAACCAATTTGTAAGAGATATCTCTGGTCCTATTTGGAAAATGTGTAAAAGCTTACAGCACCTGGTATTCCCAGGCGGTCTCCGAGTCCAAGTACTAAACAGGCCCGAAAGCTTCCGAGATCAGGCGAGATCTGGCGTTCTCAGGGTAGTATGGCCGTAAGCGGTTATAAAAGAAGGGTTTGAAACAGTTAAAACAAACCATTTTGTAAGAGACATTTCTGGTCCTATTTGGAAAATGTGTAAAAGCTTACAGCACCTGGTATTCGCAGGCGGTCTTCCATCCAAGTACTAATCAGGCCCAACCTTGCTAAGCTTCCGAGATCAGACGAGATCGGGCGTTCTCAGGGTAGTATGGCCGTAAGCTGTCACAAAAACTAAAAAGTCTTGCTTTATAAGAGGCAAAAGAAGGGTGTGAACCATTTAAAACAAACCAATTTGTAAGAGATATCTCTGGTCCTATTTGGAAAATGTGTAAAAGCTTACAGCACCTGTTATTCCCAGGCGGTCTCCCATCCAAGTACTAATCAGGCCCAACCTTGCTAAGCTTCCGAGATCAGACGAGATCGGGCGTTCTCAGGGTAGTATGGCCGTAAGCTGTCACAAAAACTAAAAAGTCTTGCTTTATAAGAGGCAAAAGAAGGGTGTGAACCATTTAAAACAAACCAATTTGTGAGAGATATCT
>NC_142377.1:3485000-3490000 GCF_059441005.1 Hippichthys cyanospilos
TCCAAGTACTAACCAGGCCCAACCTTGCTAGGCTTCCGAGATCAGACGAGATCGGGCGTCCTCAGGGTAGTCTGGCCGTAAGCTCTTGCAAAAACTAAAATTTCATGCTTTATAAGAGGCAAAAGAAGGGTGTGAACCATTTAAAACAAACCAATTTGTAAGAGATATCTCTGGTCCTATTTGGAAAATGTGTAAAAGCTTACAGCACCTGGTATTCCCAGGCGGTCTCCGAGTCCAAGTACTAAACAGGCCCGACCTTGCTAAGCTTCTGAGATCAGACGAGATCGGGCGTTGTCAGGGTAGTGTGGCCGTAAGCGGTTACAAAAACTAAAAATTCATGCAGGGTTCTCAGGGTAGTATGGCCGTAAGCTGTCACAAAAACTAAAAAGTCTTGCTTTATAAGAGGCAAAAGAAGGGTGTGAACCATTTAAAACAAACCAATTTGTAAGAGATATCTCTGGTCCTATATGGAAAATGTGTAAAAGCTTACAGCACCTGTTATTCCCAGGCGGTCTCCCATCCAAGTACTAATCAGGCCCAACCTTGCTAAGCTTCCGAGATCAGACGAGATCGGGCATTCTCAGGGTAGTATGGCCGTAAGCTGTCACAAAAACTAAAAAGTCTTGCTTTATAAGAGGCAAAAGAAGGGTGTGAACCATTTAAAACAAACCAATTTGTAAGAGATATCTCTGGTCCTATTTGGAAAATGTGTAAAGGCTTACAGCACCTGGTATTCCCAGGCGGTCTCCCATTCAAGTACTAACCAGGCCCGACCTTGCTAAGCTTCCGAGATCAGGTGACATCGGGCGTTCTCAGGGTAGTATGGCCGTAAGCTGTCACAAAAACTAAAAATTCATGCTTTATAAGAGGCAAAAAAAGGGTGTGAACCATTTAAAACAAACCAATTTGTAAGAGATATCTCTGGTCTTATTTGGAAAATGTGTAAAAGCTTACAGCACCTGTTATTCCCAGGCGGTCCCCCATCCAAGTACTAATCAGGCCCAACCTTGCTAAGATTCCGAGATTAGACAAGATCGGGCGTTCTCAGGGTAGTATGGCCGTAAGCTGTCACAAAATCTAAAAAGTCTTGCTTTATAAGAGGCAAAAGAAGGGTGTGAACCATTTAAAACAAACCAATTTGTGAGAGATATCTCTGGTCCTATTTGGAAAATGTGTAAAAGCTTACAGCACCTGGTATTCCCAGGCGGTCTCCCATCCAAGTACTAACCAGGCCCGACCTTGCTAGGCTTCCGAGATCAGAAGAGATCGGGCATCCTCAGGGTAGTATGGCCGTAAGCGCTTACATAAACTAAAAATTCATGCTTTATAAGAGGCAAAAAAAGGGTGTGAACCATTTAAAACAAACCAATTTGTAAAAGATATCCCTGGTCCTATTTGGAAAATGTGTAAAAGCTTACAGCACCTGGTATTCCCAGGCGGTCTCCGAGTCCAAGTGCTAAACAGGCCCGACCTTGCTAAGCTTCCGAGATCAGGCGAGATCTGGCGTTCTCAGGGTAGTATGGCCGTAAGCGGTTATAAAAGAAGGGTTTGAACCAGTTAAAACAAACCATTTTGTAAGAGCCATTTCTGGTCCCATTTGGAAAATGTGTAAAAGCTTACAGCACCTGGTATTTCCAGGCGGTCTCCCATCCAAGTACTAATCAGGCCCAACCTTGCTAAGCTTCCGAGATCAGACGAGATCGGGCGTTCTCAGGGTAGTATGGCCGTAAGCTGTCACACAAACTAAAAAGTCTTGCTTTATAAGAGGCAAAAGAAGGGTGTGAACCATTTAAAACAAACCAATTTGTAAGAGATAACTCTGGTCCTATTTGGAAAATGTGTAAAAGCTTAAAGCACCTGGTACTCCCAGGCAGTCTCCCATCCAAGTACTAACCAGGCCCAACCTTGCTAGGCTTCCGAGATCAGACGAGATCGGGCGTCCTCAGGGTAGTCTGGCCGTAAGCTCTTGCAAAAACTAAAATTTCATGCTTTATAAGAGGCAAAAGAAGGGTGTGAACCATTTAAAACAAACCAATTTGTAAGAGATATCTCTGGTCCTATTTGGAAAATGTGTAAAAGCTTACAGCACCTGGTATTCCCAGGCGGTCTCCGAGTCCAAGTACTAAACAGGCCCGACCTTGCTAAGCTTCTGAGATCAGACGAGATCGGGCGTTGTCAGGGTAGTGTGGCCGTAAGCGGTTACAAAAACTAAAAATTCATGCAGGGTTCTCAGGGTAGTATGGCCGTAAGCTGTCACAAAAACTAAAAAGTCTTGCTTTATAAGAGGCAAAAGAAGGGTGTGAACCATTTAAAACAAACCAATTTGTAAGAGATATCTCTGGTCCTATTTGGAAAATGTGTAAAAGCTTACAGCACCTGTTATTCCCAGGCGGTCTCCCATCCAAGTACTAATCAGGCCCAACCTTGCTAAGCTTCCGAGATCAGACGAGATCGGGCATTCTCAGGGTAGTATGGCCGTAAGCTGTCACAAAAACTAAAAAGTCTTGCTTTATAAGAGGCAAAAGAAGGGTGTGAACAATTTAAAACAAACCAATTTGTAAGAGATATCTCTGGTCCTATTTGGAAAATGTGTAAAAGCTTACAGCACCTGGTATTCCCAGGCGGTCCCCCATTCAAGTACTAACCAGGCCCGACCTTGCTAAGCTTCCGAGATCAGGTGAGATCGGGCGTTCT
This sequence comes from Hippichthys cyanospilos, assembly GCF_059441005.1. NCBI lineage: Eukaryota > Metazoa > Chordata > Actinopteri > Syngnathiformes > Syngnathidae > Hippichthys > Hippichthys cyanospilos. The sequence continues at coordinate 3,487,695 of NC_142377.1, forward strand.
CAGGGTAGTATGGCCGTAAGCTGTCACAAAAACTAAAAATTCATGCTTTATAAGAGGCAAAAAATGGGTGTGAACCATTTAAAACAAACCAATTTGTAAGAGATATCTCTGGTCTTATTTGGAAAATGTGTAAAAGCTTACAGCACCTGTTATTCCCAGGCGGTCTCCCATCCAAGTACTAATCAGGCCCAACCTTGCTAAGCTTCCGAGATCAGACGAGATCGGGCGTTCTCAGGGTAGTATGGCCGTAAGCTGTCACAAAAACTAAAAAGTCTTGCTTTATAAGAGGCAAAAGAAAGGTGTGAACCATTTAAAACAAACCAATTTGTGAGAGATATCTCTGGTCCTATTTGGAAAATGTGTAAAAGCTTACAGCACCTGGTATTCCCAGGCGGTCCCCCATTCAAGTACTAACCAGGCCCGACCTTGCTAAGCTTCCGAGATCAGGTGAGATCGGGCGTTCTCAGGGTAGTATGGCCGTAAGCTGTCACAAAAACTAAAAATTCATGCTTTATAAGAGGCAAAAAATGGGTGTGAACCATTTAAAACAAACCAATTTGTAAGAGATATCTCTGGTCTTATTTGGAAAATGTGTAAAAGCTTACAGCACCTGTTATTCCCAGGCGGTCTCCCATCCAAGTACTAATCAGGCCCAACCTTGCTAAGCTTCCGAGATCAGACGAGATCGGGCGTTCTCAGGGTAGTATGGCCGTAAGCTGTCACAAAAACTAAAAAGTCTTGCTTTATAAGAGGCAAAAGAAAGGTGTGAACCATTTAAAACAAACCAATTTGTGAGAGATATCTCTGGTCCTATTTGGAAAATGTGTAAAAGCTTACAGCACCTGGTATTCCCAGGCGGTCTCCCATCCAAGTACTAACCAGGCCCTACCTTGCTAGGCTTCCGAGATCAGACGAGATCGGGCGTCCTCAGGGTAGTATGGCCGTAAGCGCTTACAAAAACTAAAAATTCATGCTTTATAAGAGGCAAAAAAAGGGTGTGAACCATTTAAAACAAACCAATTTGTAAGAGATATCTCTGGTCCTATTTGGAAAATGTGTAAAAGCTTACAGCACCTGGTATTCCCAGGCGGTCTCCGAGTCCAAGTGCTAAACAGGCCCGACCTTGCTAAGCTTCCGAGATCAGGCGAGATCTGGCGTTCTCAGGGTAGTATGGCCGTAAGCGGTTATAAAAGAAGGGTTTGAACCAGTTAAAACAAACCATTTTGTAAGAGACATTTCTGGTCCTATTTGGAAAATGTGTAAAAGCTTACAGCACCTGGTATTCCCAGGCGGTCTCCCATCCAAGTACTAATCAGGCCCAACCTTGCTAAGCTTCCGAGATCAGACAAGATCGGGCGTTCTCAGGGTAGTATGGCCGTAAGCTGTCACACAAACTAAAAAGTCTTGCTTTATAAGAGGCAAAAGAAGGGTGTGAACCATTTAAAACAAACCAATTTGTAAGAGATAACTCTGGTCCTATTTGGAAAATGTGTAAAAGCTTACAGCACCTGGTATTCCCAGGCGGTCTCCGAGTCCAAGTACTAAACAGGCCCGACCTTGCTAAGCTTCCGAGATCAGACGAGATCGGGCGTTGTCAGGGTAGTGTGGCCGTAAGCGGTTACAAAAACTAAAAATTCATGCGTTATAAGAGGCTAAAGAAGGGTGTGAACCATTTAAAACAAACGAATTTGTAAGAGATATCTCTGGTCCTATTTGGAAAATGTGTAAAAGCTTACAGCACCTGGTATTCCCAGGCGGTCTCCCATCCAAGTACTAACCAGGCCCGACCTTGCTAGGCTTCCGAGATCAGACGAGATCGGGCGTCCTCAGGGTAGTATGGCCGTAAGCGCTTACAAAAACTAAAAATTCATGCTTTATAAGAGGCAAAAAAAGGGTGTGAACCATTTAAAACAAACCAATTTGTAAGAGATATCTCTGGTCCTATTTGGAAAATGTGTAAAAGCTTACAGCACCTGGTATTCCCAGGCGGTCTCCGAGTCCAAGTACTAAACAGGCCCGAAAGCTTCCGAGATCAGGCGAGATCTGGCGTTCTCAGGGTAGTATGGCCGTAAGCGGTTATAAAAGAAGGGTTTGAACCAGTTAAAACAAACCATTTTGTAAGAGACATTTCTGGTCCTTTTTGGAAAATGTGTAAAAGCTTACAGCACCTGGTATTCCCAGGCGGTCTTCCATCCAAGTACTAATCAGGCCCAACCTTGCTAAGCTTCCGAGATCAGACGAGATCGGGCGTTCTCAGGGTAGTATGGCCGTAAGCTGTCACAAAAACTAAAAAGTCTTGCTTTATA
>NC_142377.1:3502500-3505000 GCF_059441005.1 Hippichthys cyanospilos
TTCCGAGATTAGACAAGATCGGGCGTTCTCAGGGTAGTATGGCCGTAAGCTGTCACAAAATCTAAAAAGTCTTGCTTTATAAGAGGCAAAAGAAGGGTGTGAACCATTTAAAACAAACCAATTTGTGAGAGATATCTCTGGTCCTATTTGGAAAATGTGTAAAAGCTTACAGCACCTGGTATTCCCAGGCGGTCTCCCATCCAAGTACTAACCAGGCCCAACCTTGCTAGGCTTCCGAGACCAGACGAGATCGGGCATCCTCAGGGTAGTATGGCCGTAAGCGCTTACATAAACTAAAAATTCATGCTTTATAAGAGGCAAAAAAAGGGTGTGAACCATTTAAAACAAACCAATTTGTAAAAGATATCTCTGGTCCTATTTGGAAAATGTGTAAAAGCTTACAGCACCTGTTATTCCCAGGCGGTCTCCCATCCAAGTACTAACCAGGCCCAACCTTGCTAAGCTTCCGAGATCAGACGAGATCGGGCATTCTCAGGGTAGTATGGCCGTAAGCTGTCACAAAAACTAAAAAGTCTTGCTTTATAAGAGGCAAAAGAAGGGTGTGAACCATTTAAAACAAACCAATTTGTAAGAGATATCTCTGGTCCTATTTGGAAAATGTGTAAAAGCTTACAGCACCTGTTATTCCCAGGCGGTCCCCCATCCAAGTACTAATCAGGCCCAACCTTGCTAAGCTTCCGAGATCAGACGAGATCGGGCATTCTAAGGGTAGTATGGCCGTAAGCTGTCACAAAAACTAAAAAGTCTTGCTTTATAAGAGGCAAAAGAAGGGTGTGAACCATTTAAAACAAACCAATTTGTAAGAGATATCTCTGGTCCTATTTGGAAAATGTGTAAAAGCTTACAGCACCTGGTATTCCCAGGCGGTCCCCCATTCAAGTACTAACCAGGCCCGACCTTGCTAAGCTTCCGAGATCAGGTGAGATCGGGCGTTCTCAGGGTAGTATGGCCGTAAGCTGTCACAAAAACTAAAAATTCATGCTTTATAAGAGGCAAAAAAAGGGTGTGAACCATTTAAAACAAACCAATTTGTAAGAGATATCTCTGGTCTTATTTGGAAAATGTGTAAAAGCTTACAGCACCTGTTATTCCCAGGCGGTCTCCCATCCAAGTACTAATCAGGCCCAACCTTGCTAAGCTTCCGAGATCAGACGAGATCGGGCGTTCTCAGGGTAGTATGGCCGTAAGCTGTCACAAAAACTAAAAAGTCTTGCTTTATAAGAGGCAAAAAAAGGGTGTGAACCATTTAAAACAAACCAATTTGTAAGAGATATCTCTGGTCCTATTTGGAAAATGTGTAAAAGCTTACAGCACCTGGTATTCCCAGGCGGTCTCCGAGTCCAAGTGCTAAACAGGCCCGACCTTGCTAAGCTTCCGAGATCAGGCGAGATCTGGCGTTCTCAGGGTAGTATGGCCGTAAGCGGTTATAAAAGAAGGGTTTGAACCAGTTAAAACAAACCATTTTGTAAGAGACATTTCTGGTCCTATTTGGAAAATGTGTAAAAGCTTACAGCACCTGGTATTCCCAGGCGGTCTCCCATCCAAGTACTAATCAGGCCCAACCTTGCTAAGCTTCCGAGATCAGACGAGATCGGGCGTTCTCAGGGTAGTATGGCCATAAGCTGTCACACAAACTAAAAAGTCTTGCTTTATAAGAGGCAAAAGAAGGGTGTGAACCATTTAAAACAAACCAATTTGTAAGAGATAACTCTGGTCCTATTTGGAAAATGTGTAAAAGCTTAAAGCACCTGGTATTCCCAGGCGGTCTCCGAGTCCAAGTACTAAACAGGCCCGACCTTGCTAAGCTTCCGAGATCAGACGAGATCGGGCGTTGTCAGGGTAGTGTGGCCGTAAGCGGTTACAAAAACTAAAAATTCATGCGTTATAAGAGGCAAAAGAAGGGTGTGAACCATTTAAAACAAACGAATTTGTAAGAGATATCTCTGGTCCTATTTGGAAAATGTGTAAAAGCTTACAGCACCTGGTATTCCCAGGCGGTCTCCCATCCAAGTACTAACCAGGGCCGACCTTGCTAGGCTTCCGAGATCAGACGAGATCGGGCGTCCTCAGGGTAGTATGGCCGTAAGCGCTTACAAAAACTAAAAATTCATGCTTTATAAGAGGCAAAAAAAGGGTGTGAACCATTTAAAACAAACCAATTTGTAAGAGATATCTCTGGTCCTATTTGGAAAATGTGTAAAAGCTTACAGCACCTGGTATTCCCAGGCGGTCTCCGAGTCCAAGTACTAAACAGGCCCGACCTTGCTAAGCTTCCGAGATCAGACGAGATCGGGCGTTGTCAGGGTAGTGTGGCCGTAAGCGGTTACAAAAACTAAAAATTCATGCGTTATAAGAGGCAAAAGAAGGGTGTGAACCATTTAAAACAAACGAATTTGTAAGAGATATCTCTGGTCCAATTTGGAAAATGTGTAAAAGCTTACAGCACCTGGTATTCCCAGGCGGTCTCCCATCCAAGTAC
>NC_142377.1:3512500-3515000 GCF_059441005.1 Hippichthys cyanospilos
GGGTAGTATGGCCGTAAGCTGTCACAAAAACTAAAAAGTCTTGCTTTATAAGAGGCAAAAGAAGGGTGTGAACCATTTAAAACAAACCAATTTGTAAGAGATATCTCTGGTCCTATTTGGAAAATGTGTAAAAGCTTACAGCACCTGTTATTCCCAGGCGGTCTCCCATCCAAGTACTAATCAGGCCCAACCTTGCTAAGCTTCCGAGATCAGACGAGATCGGGCATTCTCAGGGTAGTATGGCCGTAAGCTGTCACAAAAACTAAAAAGTCTTGCTTTATAAGAGGCAAAAGAAGGGTGTGAACCATTTAAAACAAACCAATTTGTAAGAGATATCTCTGGTCCTATTTGGAAAATGTGTAAAGGCTTACAGCACCTGGTATTCCCAGGCGGTCTCCCATTCAAGTACTAACCAGGCCCGACCTTGCTAAGCTTCCGAGATCAGGTGACATCGGGCGTTCTCAGGGTAGTATGGCCGTAAGCTGTCACAAAAACTAAAAATTCATGCTTTATAAGAGGCAAAAAAAGGGTGTGAACCATTTAAAACAAACCAATTTGTAAGAGATATCTCTGGTCTTATTTGGAAAATGTGTAAAAGCTTACAGCACCTGTTATTCCCAGGCGGTCCCCTATCCAAGTACTAATCAGGCCCAACCTTGCTAAGATTCCGAGATTAGACAAGATCGGGCGTTCTCAGGGTAGTATGGCCGTAAGCTGTCACAAAATCTAAAAAGTCTTGCTTTATAAGAGGCAAAAGAAGGGTGTGAACCATTTAAAACAAACCAATTTGTGAGAGATATCTCTGGTCCTATTTGGAAAATGTGTAAAAGCTTACAGCACCTGGTATTCCCAGGCGGTCTCCCATCCAAGTACTAACCAGGCCCAACCTTGCTAGGCTTCCGAGACCAGACGAGATCGGGCATCCTCAGGGTAGTATGGCCGTAAGCGCTTACATAAACTAAAAATTCATGCTTTATAAGAGGCAAAAAAAGGGTGTGAACCATTTAAAACAAACCAATTTGTAAAAGATATCTCTGGTCCTATTTGGAAAATGTGTAAAAGCTTACAGCACCTGTTATTCCCAGGCGGTCTCCCATCCAAGTACTAACCAGGCCCAACCTTGCTAAGCTTCCGAGATCAGACGAGATCGGGCATTCTCAGGGTAGTATGGCCGTAAGCTGTCACAAAAACTAAAAATTCATGCTTTATAAGAGGCAAAAAAAGGGTGTGAACCATTTAAAACAAACCAATTTTTAAGAGATATCTCTGGTCTTATTTGGAAAATGTGTAAAAGCTTACAGCACCTGTTATTCCCAGGCGGTCTCCCATCCAAGTACTAATCAGGCCCAACCATGCTAAGCTTCCGAGATCAGACGAGATCGGGCGTTCTCAGGGTAGTATGGCCGTAAGCTGTCACAAAAACTAAAAAGTCTTGCTTTATAAGAGGCAAAAGAAGGGTGTGAACCATTTAAAACAAACCAATTTGTAAGAGATATCTCTGGTCCTATTTGGAAAATGTGTAAAAGCTTACAGCACCTGTTATTCCCAGGCGGTCTCCCATCCAAGTACTAATCAGGCCCAACCTTGCTAAGCTTCCGAGATCAGACGAGATCGGGCATTCTCAGGGTAGTATGGCCGTAAGCTGTCACAAAAACTAAAAAGTCTTGCTTTATAAGAGGCAAAAGAAGGGTGTGAACCATTTAAAACAAACCAATTTGTAAGAGATATCTCTGGTCCTATTTGGAAAATGTGTAAAGGCTTACAGCACCTGGTATTCCCAGGCGGTCTCCCATTCAAGTACTAACCAGGCCCGACCTTGCTAAGCTTCCGAGATCAGGTGACATCGGGCGTTCTCAGGGTAGTATGGCCGTAAGCTGTCACAAAAACTAAAAATTCATGCTTTATAAGAGGCAAAAAAAGGGTGTGAACCATTTAAAACAAACCAATTTGTAAGAGATATCTCTGGTCTTATTTGGAAAATGTGTAAAAGCTTACAGCACCTGTTATTCCCAGGCGGTCCCCTATCCAAGTACTAATCAGGCCCAACCTTGCTAAGATTCCGAGATTAGACAAGATCGGGCGTTCTCAGGGTAGTATGGCCGTAAGCTGTCACAAAATCTAAAAAGTCTTGCTTTATAAGAGGCAAAAGAAGGGTGTGAACCATTTAAAACAAACCAATTTGTGAGAGATATCTCTGGTCCTATTTGGAAAATGTGTAAAAGCTTACAGCACCTGGTATTCCCAGGCGGTCTCCCATCCAAGTACTAACCAGGCCCAACCTTGCTAGGCTTCCGAGACCAGACGAGATCGGGCATCCTCAGGGTAGTATGGCCGTAAGCGCTTACATAAACTAAAAATTCATGCTTTATAAGAGGCAAAAAAAGGGTGTGAACCATTTAAAACAAACCAATTTGTAAAAGATATCTCTGGTCCTATTTGGAAAATGTGTAAAAGCTTACAGCACCTGTTATTCCCAGGCGGTCTCCCATCCAAGTACTAA
>NC_142377.1:3527500-3530000 GCF_059441005.1 Hippichthys cyanospilos
TAAAGGCTTACAGCACCTGGTATTCCCAGGCGGTCCCCCATTCAAGTACTAACCAGGCCCGACCTTGCTAAGCTTCCGAGATCAGGTGAGATCGGGCGTTCTCAGGGTAGTATGGCCGTAAGCTGTCACAAAAACTAAAAATTCATGCTTTATAAGAGGCAAAAAAAGGGTGTGAACCATTTAAAACAAACCAATTTGTAAGAGATATCTCTGGTCCTATTTGGAAAATGTGTAAAAGCTTACAGCACCTGTTATTCCCAGGCGGTCTCCCATCCAAGTACTAATCAGGCCCAACCTTGCTAAGCTTCCGAGATCAGACGAGATCGGGCATTCTCAGGGTAGTATGGCCGTAAGCTGTCACAAAAACTAAAAAGTCTTGCTTTATAAGAGGCAAAAGAAGGGTGTGAACCATTTAAAACAAACCAATTTGTAAGAGATATCTCTGGTCCTATTTGGAAAATGTGTAAAAGCTTACAGCACCTGGTATTCCCAGGCGGTCTCCGAGTCCAAGTACTAAACAGGCCCGACCTTGCTAAGCTTCCGAGATCAGACGAGATCGGGCGTTGTCAGGGTAGTGTGGCCGTAAGCGGTTACAAAAACTAAAAATTCATGCGTTATAAGAGGCAAAAGAAGGGTGTGAACCATTTAAAACAAACCAATTTGTAAGAGATATCTCTGGTCCAATTTGGAAAATGTGTAAAAGCTTACAGCACCTGGTATTCCCAGGCGGTCTCCCATCCAAGTACTAACCAGGCCCGACCTTGCTAGGCTTCCGAGATCAGACGAGATCGGGCGTCCTCAGGGTAGTATGGCCGTAAGCGCTTACAGAAACTAAAAATTCATGCTTTATTAGAGGCAAAAAAAGGGTGTGAACCATTTAAAACAAACCAATTTGTAAGAGATATCTCTGGTCCTATTTGGAAAATGTGTAAAAGCTTACAGCACCTGGTAGTCCCAGGCGGTCTCCGAGTCCAAGTACTAAACAGGTCCGACCTTGCTAAGCTTCCGAGATCAGGCGAGATCTGGCGTTCTCAGGGTAGTATGGCCGTAAGCGGTTATAAAAGAAGGGTTTGAACCAGTTAAAACAGATCATTTTGTAAGAGACATTTCTGGTCCTATTTGGAAAATGTGTAAAAGCTTACAGCACCTGGTATTCCCAGGCGGTCTCCCATCCAAGTACTAATCAGGCCCAACCTTGCTAAGCTTCCGAGATCAGACGAGATCGGGCGTTCTCAGGGTAGTATGGCCGTAAGCTGTCACACAAACTAAAAAGTCTTGCTTTATAAGAGGCAAAAGAAGGGTGTGAACCATTTAAAACAAACCAATTTGTAAGAGATAACTCTGGTCCTATTTGGAAAATGTGTAAAAGCTTACAGCACCTGGTATTCCCAGGCGGTCTCCGAGTCCGAGTACTAAACAGGCCCGACCTTGCTAAGCTTCCGAGATCAGACGAGATCGGGCGTTGTCAGGGTAGTGTGGCCGTAAGCGGTTACAAAAACTAAATATTCATGCGTTATAAGAGGCAAAAGAAGGGTGTGAACCATTTAAAACAAACGAATTTGTAAGAGATATCTCTGGTCCTATTTGGAAAATGTGTAAAAGCTTACAGCACCTGGTATTCCCAGGCGGTCTCCCATCCAAGTACTAACCAGGCCCGACCTTGCTAGGCTTCCGAGATCAGACGAGATCGGGCGTCCTCAGGGTAGTATGGCCGTAAGCGCTTACAAAAACTAAAAATTCATGCTTTATAAGAGGCAAAAAAAGGGTGTGAACCATTTAAAACAAACCAATTTGTAAGAGATATCTCTGGTCCTATTTGGAAAATGTGTAAAAGCTTACAGCACCTGGTATTCCCTGGCGGTCTCCGAGTCCAAGTACTAAACAGGACCGACCTTGCTAAGCTTCCGAGATCAGGCGAGATCTGGCGTTCTCAGGGTAGTATGGCCGTAAGCGGTTATAAAAGAAGGGTTTGAACCAGTTAAAACAAACCATTTTGTAAGAGACATTTCTGGTCCTATTTGGAAAATGTGTAAAAGCTTACAGCACCTGGTATTCCCAGGCGGTCTCCCATCCAAGTACTAATCAGGCCCAACCTTGCTAAGCTTCCGAGGTCAGACGAGATCGGGCGTTCTCAGGGTAGTATGGCCGTAAGCTGTCACAAAAACTAAAAAGTCTTGCTTTATAAGAGGCAAAAGAAGGGTGTGAACCATTTAAAACAAACCAATTTGTAAGAGATATCTCTGGTCCTATTTGGAAAATGTGTAAAAGCTTACAGCACCTGTTATTCCCAGGCGGTCTCCCATCCAAGTACTAATCAGGCCCAACCTTGCTAAGCTTCCGAGATCAGACGAGATCGGGCGTTCTCAGGGTAGTATGGCCGTAAGCTGTCACAAAAACTAAAAAGTCTTGCTTTATAAGAGGCAAAAGAAGGGTGTGAACCATTTAAAACAAACCAATTTGTAAGAGATATCTCTGGTCCTATTTGGAAAATGTGTAAAAG
>NC_142377.1:3535000-3537500 GCF_059441005.1 Hippichthys cyanospilos
ACCATTTAAAACAAACGAATTTGTAAGAGATATCTCTGGTCCCTTTTTGGAAAATGTGTAAAAGCTTAAAGCACCTGGTATTCCCAGGGAGTCTCCCATCCAAGTACTAACCAGGCCCAACCTTGCTAGGCTTCCGAGATCAGACGAGATCGGGCGTCCTCAGGGTAGTATGGCCGTAAGCGCTTACAAAAACTAAAAATTCATACTTTATAAGAGGCAAAAAAAGGGTGTGAACCATTTAAAACAAACCAATTTGTAAGAGATATCTCTGGTCTTATTTGGAAAATGTGTAAAACCTTACAGCACCTGTTATTCCCAGGCGGTCTCCCATCCAAGTACTAACCAGGCCCAACCTTGCTAAGCTTCCGAGATCAGACGAGATCGGGCATTCTCAGGGTAGTATGGCCGTAAGCTGTCACAAAAACTAAAAAGTCTTGCTTTATAAGAGGCAAAAGAAGGGTGTGAACCATTTAAAACAAACCAATTTGTAAGAGATATCTCTGGTCCTATTTGGAAAATGTGTAAAACCTTACAGCACCTGGTATTCCCAGGCGGTCTCCGAGTCCAAGTACTAAACAGGCCCGACCTTGCTAAGCTTCCGAGATCAGACGAGATCGGGCGTTGTCAGGGTAGTGTGGCCGTAAGCGGTTACAAAAACTAAAAATTCATGCGTTATAAGAGGCAAAAGAAGGGTGTGAACCATTTAAAACAAACGAATTTGTAAGAGATATCTCTGGTCCAATTTGGAAAATGTGTAAAAGCTTACAGCACCTGGTATTCCCAGGCGGTCTCCCATCCAAGTACTAACCAGGCCCGACCTTGCTAGGCTTCCGAGATCAGACGAGATCGGGCGTCCTCAGGGTAGTATGGCCGTAAGCGCTTACAGAAACTAAAAATTCATGCTTTATTAGAGGCAAAAAATGGGTGTGAACCATTTAAAACAAACCAATTTGTAAGAGATATCTCTGGTCTTATTTGGAAAATGTGTAAAAGCTTACAGCACCTGGTAGTCCCAGGCGGTCTCCGAGTCCAAGTACTAAACAGGTCCGACCTTGCTAAGCTTCCGAGATCAGGCGAGATCTGGCGTTCTCAGGGTAGTATGGCCGTAAGCGGTTATAAAAGAAGGGTTTGAACCAGTTAAAACAAATCATTTTGTAAGAGACATTTCTGGTCCTATTTGGAAAATGTGTAAAAGCTTACAGCACCTGGTATTCCCAGGCGGTCTCCCATCCAAGTACTAATCAGGCCCAACCTTGCTAAGCTTCCGAGATCAGACGAGATCGGGCGTTCTCAGGGTAGTATGGCCGTAAGCTGTCACAAAAACTAAAAAGTCTTGCTTTATAAGAGGCAAAAGAAGGGTGTGAACCATTTAAAACAAACCAATTTGTAAGAGATATCTCTGGTCCTATTTGGAAAATGTGTAAAAGCTTACAGCACCTGTTATTCCCAGGCGGTCTCCCATCCAAGTACTAATCAGGCCCAACCTTGCTAAGCTTCCGAGATCAGACGAGATCAGGCATTCTCAGGGTAGTATGGCCGTAAGCTGTCACAAAAACTAAAAAGTCTTGCTTTATAAGAGGCAAAAGAAGGGTGTGAACCATTTAAAACAAACCAATTTGTAAGAGATATCTCTGGTCCTATTTGGAAAATGTGTAAAAGCTTACAGCACCTGTTATTCCCAGGCGGTCTCCCATCCAAGTACTAATCAGGCCCAACCTTGCTAAGCTTCCGAGATCAGACGAGATCGGGCATTCTCAGGGTAGTATGGCCGTAAGCTGTCACAAAAACTAAAAAGTCTTGCTTTATAAGAGGCAAAAGAAGGGTGTGAACCATTTAAAACAAACCAATTTGTAAGAGATATCTCTGGTCCTATTTGGAAAATGTGTAAAAGCTTACAGCACCTGTTATTCCCAGGCGGTCTCCCATCCAAGTACTAATCAGGCCCAACCTTGCTAAGCTTCCGAGATCAGACGAGATCGGGCGTACTCAGGGTAGTATGGCTGTAAGCTGTCACAAAAACTAAAAAGTCTTGCTTTATAAGAGGCAAAAGAAGGGTGTGAACCATTTAAAACAAACCAATTTGTAAGAGATATCTCTGGTCCTATTTGGAAAATGTGTAAATGCTTACAGCACCTGTTATTCCCAGGCGGTCTCCCATCCAAGTACTAATCAGGCCCAACCTTGCTAAGCTTCCGAGATCAGACGAGATCGGGCATTCTCAGGGTAGTATGGCCGTAAGCTGTCGCAAAAACTAAAAAGTCTTGCTTTATAAGAGGCAAAAGAAGGGTGTGAACCATTTAAAACAAACCAATTTGTAAGAGATATCTCTGGTCCTATTTGGAAAATGTGTAAAAGCTTACAGCACCTGTTATTCCCAGGCGGTCTCCCATCCAAGTACTAATCAGGCCCAACCTTGCTAAGCTTCCGAGATCAGACGAGATCGGGCATTCTCAGGGTAGTATGGCCGTTGGCTGTCACAAAAACTAAAAAGTCTTGCTTT
>NC_142377.1:3550000-3552500 GCF_059441005.1 Hippichthys cyanospilos
AGTACTAACCAGGCCCGACCTTGCTAAGCTTCCGAGATCAGGTGACATCGGGCGTTCTCAGGGTAGTATGGCCGTAAGCTGTCACAAAAACTAAAAATTCATGCTTTATAAGAGGCAAAAGAAGGGTGTGAACCATTTAAAACAAACCAATTTGTAAGAGATATCTCTGGTCCTATTTGGAAAGTGTGTAAAGGCTTACAGCACCTGTTATTCCCAGGCGGTCTCCCATCCAAGTACTAATCAGGCCCAACCTTGCTAAGCTTCCGAGATCAGACGAGATCGGGCATTCTCAGGGTAGTATGGCCATAAGCTGTCACAAAAACTAAAAAGTCTTGCTTTATAAGAGGCAAAAGAAGGGTGTGAACCATTTAAAACAAACCAATTTGTAAGAGATATCTCTGGTCCTATTTGGAAAATGTGTAAAAGCTTACAGCACCTGGTATTCCCAGGCGGTCTCCGAGTCCAAGTACTAAACAGGCCCGACCTTGCTAAGCTTCCGAGATCAGACGAGATCGGGCGTTGTCAGGGTAGTGTGGCCGTAAGCGGTTACAAAAACTAAAAATTCATGCGTTATAAGAGGCAAAAGAAGGGTGTGAACCATTTAAAACAAACGAATTTGTAAGAGATATCTCTGGTCCAATTTGGAAAATGTGTAAAAGCTTACAGCACCTGGTATTCCCAGGCGGTCTCCCATCCAAGTACTAACCAGGCCCGACCTTGCTAGGCTTCCGAGATCAGACGAGATCGGGCGTCCTCAGGGTAGTATGGCCGTAAGCGCTTACAGAAACTAAAAATTCATGCTTTATTAGAGGCAAAAAAAGGGTGTGAACCATTTAAAACAAACCAATTTGTAAGAGATATCTCTGGTCCTATTTGGAAAATGTGTAAAAGCTTACAGCACCTGGTAGTCCCAGGCGGTCTCCGAGTCCAAGTACTAAACAGGTCCGACCTTGCTAAGCTTCCGAGATCAGGCGAGATCTGGCGTTCTCAGGGTAGTATGGCCGTAAGCGGTTATAAAAGAAGGGTTTGAACCAGTTAAAACAGATCATTTTGTAAGAGACATTTCTGGTCCTATTTGGAAAATGTGTAAAAGCTTACAGCACCTGGTATTCCCAGGCGGTCTCCCATCCAAGTACTAATCAGGCCCAACCTTGCTAAGCTTCCGAGATCAGACGAGATCGGGCGTTCTCAGGGTAGTATGGCCGTAAGCTGTCACACAAACTAAAAAGTCTTGCTTTATAAGAGGCAAAAGAAGGGTGTGAACCATTTAAAACAAACCAATTTGTAAGAGATAACTCTGGTCCTATTTGGAAAATGTGTAAAAGCTTACAGCACCTGGTATTCCCAGGCGGTCTCCGAGTCCGAGTACTAAACAGGCCCGACCTTGCTAAGCTTCCGAGATCAGACGAGATCGGGCGTTGTCAGGGTAGTGTGGCCGTAAGCGGTTACAAAAACTAAAAATTCATGCGTTATAAGAGGCAAAAGAAGGGTGTGAACCATTTAAAACAAACGAATTTGTAAGAGATATCTCTGGTCCTATTTGGAAAATGTGAAAAAGCTTACAGCACCTGGTATTCCCAGGCGGTCTCCCATCCAAGTACTAACCAGGCCCGACCTTGCTAGGCTTCCGAGATCAGACGAGATCGGGCGTCCTCAGGGTAGTATGGCCGTAAGCGCTTACAAAAACTAAAAATTCATGCTTTATAAGAGGCAAAAAAAGGGTGTGAACCATTTAAAACAAACCAATTTGTAAGAGATATCTCTGGTCCTATTTGGAAAATGTGTAAAAGCTTACAGCACCTGGTATTCCCTGGCGGTCTCCGAGTCCAAGTACTAAACAGGACCGACCTTGCTAAGCTTCCGAGATCAGGCGAGATCTGGCGTTCTCAGGGTAGTATGGCCGTAAGCGGTTATAAAAGAAGGGTTTGAACCAGTTAAAACAAACCATTTTGTAAGAGACATTTCTGGTCCTATTTGGAAAATGTGTAAAAGCTTACAGCACCTGGTATTCCCAGGCGGTCTCCCATCCAAGTACTAATCAGGCCCAACCTTGCTAAGCTTCCGAGGTCAGACGAGATCGGGCGTTCTCAGGGTAGTATGGCCGTAAGCTGTCACAAAAACTAAAAAGTCTTGCTTTATAAGAGGCAAAAGAAGGGTGTGAACCATTTAAAACAAACCAATTTGTAAGAGATATCTCTGGTCCTATTTGGAAAATGTGTAAAAGCTTACAGCACCTGTTATTCCCAGGCGGTCTCCCATCCAAGTACTAATCAGGCCCAACCTTGCTAAGCTTCCGAGATCAGACGAGATCGGGCGTTCTCAGGGTAGTATGGCCGTAAGCTGTCACAAAAACTAAAAAGTCTTGCTTTATAAGAGGCAAAAGAAGGGTGTGAACCATTTAAAACAAACCAATTTGTAAGAGATATCTCTGGTCCTATTTGGAAAATGTGTAAAAGCTTACAGCACCTGTTATTCCCAGGCGGTCTCCCATCCAAGTACT
>NC_142377.1:3560000-3582500 GCF_059441005.1 Hippichthys cyanospilos
TCTCTGGTCCTATTTGGAAAATGTGTAAAGGCTTACAGCACCTGGTATTCCCAGGCGGTCCCCCATTCAAGTACTAACCAGGCCCGACCTTGCTAAGCTTCCGAGATCAGGTGAGATCGGGCGTTCTCAGGGTAGTATGGCCGTAAGCTGTCACACAAACTAAAAATTCATGCTTTATAAGAGGCAAAAAAAGGGTGTGAACCATTTAAAACAAACCAATTTGTAAGAGATATCTCTGGTCCTATTTGGAAAATGTGTAAAGGCTTACAGCACCTGTTATTCCCAGGCGGTCTCCCATCCAAGTACTAATCAGGCCCAACCTTGCTAAGCTTCCGAGATCAGACGAGATCGGGCATTCTCAGGGTAGTATGGCCGTAAGCTGTCACAAAAACTAAAAAGTCTTGCTTTATAAGAGGCAAAAGAAGGGTGTGAACCATTTAAAACAAACCAATTAGTAAGAGATATCTCTGGTCCTATTTGGAAAATGTGTAAAAGCTTACAGCACCTGGTATTCCCAGGCGGTCTCCGAGTCCAAGTACTAAACAGGCCCGACCTTGCTAAGCTTCCGAGATCAGACGAGATCGGGCGTTGTCAGGGTAGTGTGGCCGTAAGCGGTTACAAAAACTAAAAATTCATGCGTTATAAGAGGCAAAAGAAGGGTGTGAACCATTTAAAACAAACGAATTTGTAAGAGATATCTCTGGTCCTATTTGGAAAATGTGTAAAAGCTTACAGCACCTTGTATTCCCAGGCGGTCTCCCATCCAAGTACTAATCAGGCCCGACCTCGCTAGGCTTCCAAGATCGGACGAGATCGGGCGTTCTCAGGGTAGTATGCAAAATCAGGCAAAATAAGGGTGTGAACCATTTAAAACAAACCAATTTGTAAGAGATATCTCTGGTCCTTTTTGGTAAATGTGTAAAAGCTTACAGCACCTGGTATTCCCAGGCAGTCTCCCATCCAAGTACTAATCAGGCCAGACCTTGCTAAGCTTCCGAGATCAGACGAGATCGGGCGTTCTCAGGGTAGTATGGCCGTAAGCGGTTACAAGAATTAAAAATTCTTATTTTATAAGAGGCAAAAGATGGAAGCGAACCATGTTACAACAAACATTTTTGTAAGAGTTGTCTCTGGTACTGTTTGGAAAATGTGTAGAAGCTTACAGCAACTGGTATTCCAAGGCGGTCTCCCATTCAAGTACTAAGCAGGCCCAGCCTTGCTAAGCGTTCCGAGATCAGACGAGATGGGGCGTTCTCAGGGTAGTATGGCCGTAAGCGGTCACAAGAACTAAAAATTCTTGCTTTATAAGAGAGAAATGATGGAAGCGAACCATGTTACAACAAACAATTTGGTAAGAGTTGTCTCTGGTACTGTTTGGAAATTAGAATTTCATGCTTTGTAACAAAAACTAAAAATTCTTGCTTTATAAGAGGCAAAAGTAGGGTGTGAACCATTTAACACAAACCAATTTGTAAGAGATATTTCTGATCCTATTTGGAAAATGTGTAAAAGCTTACAGCACCTGGTATTCCCAGGCGGTCTCCCATCCAAGTACTAATCAGGCCCGACCTTGCTAGGCTTCCAAGATCGGACGAGATCGGGCGTTCTCAGGGTAGTATGCAAAATCAGGCAAAATAAGGGTGTGAACCATTTAAAACAAACCAATTTGTAAGAGATATCTCTGGTCCTTTTTGGTAAATGTGTAAAAGCTTACGGCACCTGGTGTTCCCAGGCAGTCTCCCATGCAAGTACTTATCAGGCCCGACCTTGCTAACCTTCCGAGATCGGACGAGATCGGGCGTTCTCAGGTTAGTATGGCCGTAACCGGTTACAAATGTTAAAAATTCATGCTTTATAAGAGGCAAAAGAAGGGTGTGAACCATTTAAAACAAAACAATTTGTAAGAGATATCTGTGGTCCTATTTGGAAAATGTTTTAAAGCTTACAGCACCTGTTATTCCCAGGCGGTCTCCTATCCAAGTACTTACCAGGTCCAACCTTGCTTCTTCTTCCTCTTAATATTGACCTGAGTGTTATCTAAAAGCCAAAGTTAATTTGCTAACGTAAAGAGAGCAGGAAAAGTCAACAGTGACATTTTAAGGAAGCTGAGGAAGAAAACATGAAGGTGAAAAAGCCAGAGGCAACTTTTAGGTTAAAGTCAAGGAAAAAAAACAAAGTAAGAAATTGAATTAGTGATGACTTCAGAGGAGGGCCTTGTTGGATACCGGGAAATTTGTAAAAATTAGTTAATTTTATTCATTGGTCTGTCCACCAGTTGGCTTAGACAGTGGTTCTCAAAGTGGGGTATATAGACCCCTGGAGGTCAGTGGCCTTATTGCAGGTCAGTGGCCTTATTGTGGGGGCTCTGTGAAATAATTTGGGTTGTTAATAAAAATTATGAATTTGTTTTCATTTCATTTTATTTTATATCAAATTGTGAAAGTATTCATGACTCTTATATAAAGCGATCAATTCAAATAGTGTTTAGTGTTTTTTTAAAAATTCTAATAATTTTTAAATTTGTCAAAATGTGTTTTTTGTCCACAATTGCTTGCTAATGAAGCAAAAGCCAGTGAAGCTTAAGCAGCATTTTATTTTATAATGCTTTTTTTGACTAAATAATTGGTAGCAACCTGTTTGCTATGACCTGGTTTGTTATAAGAAAGTGTCCAATTTGCAGTTTTTATTTTCTAAATTTCACTATCCCTGAAAAGTAACAAATATATTTTTAATTGAATCTGTTGATGAATAAAAAGGGCACCTTTGTTTGGCTTATTTTTATTTATTTTGCTTTGTTTCTTCAAATATTTGCAATTGGGATCCTTGGAAAATGTATTTTCTAAAAGGGGGGCTGTCAGGGTTATCTTTAAAAGTAGACTAAGAAAAGCCCTGCTGCTAAACAGGAAAATAGTAACTCAGACGAGCCAAGATGGACTTTTCTCCGCCTAGGCAAAGGGAAAAGCTTGGCGTACATACTCATGCGTTGCCAGCAGCATTTTCGTCGCTCAAGCGTCCCCGCATGCTTTTTCTTCATTCAACAAAGCATTGCACATTACAAGACATAACAAAAAGAGCCAGCTGGGCGCCACCAACAGCTGGGCCAAGGTCCCAGCTTACACTTTCCTGCGTCAACAGCTTTATCTAAGGACTGGGGCCAGATGAACTAGGACTGCATAGATGGATAGCAATGCACACTATTCTAGACAAGAAATAAGCACATAATGATAACAACCTAATAATATGGTTCTCTTCACAGGGGCTGACTCCAAAAGGTTTGAGAACCCCTGGTCTAAGAAATGGTTTCTTAGAAAACATCCAGTACAAAAGGATTTGAAAATGCAAGCTTGTTGGGGCGCCAACACCAAAAAACCCTTCATCCTAGTTGGCCGACTGGACCCCAATCACATGCCTTGGTTAATCTCTTTCTAAACATATTAAAAATTAGATACAACTTACAACAAAATGTTGCAGTCTCAGAAGTGGGATGTAAATTTAGAGAGATAATTATGGTGGCTCTGAAGTGCAAATCACACGAAGAAATAACTAAGTAAACAAAAAATGGTCATTACAAAAAAAACACCTTACAGGATAGAAACATGCAAGGAAAAAGGAGCACGCAAAAAAAAGGATGCAATAAAAAAGTACACACAAAAATAGGAGCAAGCAAGAAAAAAACATAAGAACACGCAAGAAGAAACGAAGCATGGAAGTAAAAGGAAGCATTGCAAGAAAAAGGCACACAGAGGAAAAAAGTAGCACCCAAGATAAAAAGAGGCACAAAAGAAAAAAAGCGCACGCTAAGTCTAGTTTTACACTGCAGCCTAAGGTGAGCCAATTTAGATTTTTTTTTTTTTTTGCCCCTATATGACCTGTTCCTAAACGTTTGACGGAGATGTGGACGACACAGATCCAATTTTTTTAAAATGTGACAAAGGCCACTCAGTCCGATACGTGTCCGATTTTTTTACATGTAATTTTATTCTGAACGGCCAGGTCGCATTCGAGTTGAACGTAACAAACAAACAAGTTTGAAAATATTCTGAGTGAAGGAAAACAAAGTGTATTTAAGTGTTAGTTATATAGTTCTATACTGTATTATATATATATATATATATATATATATATATATATATATATATATATATATATATATATATATATATATATATATATATATATATATATATATATATTTCTCTGTGTACAGGTCATGTTTTTTTCCCTCATTTTCAACCCTCATATTGGGGGCTTCGACTTATACCCGCATAACTCAAAACTGGACCAATATTTTCCACATATCTGTGTTTGAATAGCATTTATTTGAATGAAAAAGAAGTAATATCGTGTAAGTATTGAGTCATGTCGGCTTAAAAATATTTTATATACCTTTAATATGATATAGCATGCATCTGATTTAGCGCTTGCACTTTCAAATGGGCTTTCCGCAAGCGCATACTTATTGCCTCTTTGTTGTCAACAACGAGGCTGCGTGGATCATTTGTTTCGGCAGACTTTGACCCATTGTAAATAAGAAAAGACAGCTTGACTTCTGCGTTCAGGACAAAAATGCTAGAGCAGTGGCATGGCACGCGTGGATGTCAACAGATGGAGGGAGAAACTCAGCATAGAGCAACCGATCCCCGGTTTTTATTATAATGAGTCAATAACAAATTCTGCCACTGTTTTTTTTTGTTTGTTTATTGCCATTGCAAACTTTCTCTCAAATATTTTAAATGAACCATTCGCATTAAGGTCAGTTGCAGCACTTGTAGGAGTCCCAGTAAATGAGACCAGGCTGGCAGCGGTGCAGGTAGGTGTTTCCCATGAAGCACTGGAAATAGGTGGTGCTGTCAGTAGGGTTTTCGTACAGGCCATCAGGACGGCCATGACAGAAAGTGGCAATGGGGTCCCTGGTGGAGCTGGAGTTGTGGTAGGCTTAGGGCCGAATCCTGTTGAGTCAGACGTGAAAAATGTTTTTGAAACTCTCTCATTCAAAACAGTCTCTGTGAGTTGACAGCTTGAACACTTTGTGGGAGAACAAATCTGATATGGAAAACGTAACATGAAGCAATCCAAGGAAAAATATTCACCCATTGACATCCTGAGGTGGTTGATGAGTGGATATGGGCCAGATGAACAGAAGCTTCCAACAAAGTCATCCATGTCAAGAGTCCACACATGAGCGCCACCCAGGTTCATGCCTGTCATCCAATCAACCTAAAATAGGATGAATGTCAAAATGACTATTTGAAAACGAGTGTCAATGTTTCTGCTAAAATATTAAAACACCGGACACTACTCTGGCTGTTGTAATAAAACAGTGATATAATAAAGGCAAATTACTTCCTTGTGTTTTTGCACTGTCAGAGGTATGGGCACCTCATATTACCATACCTCCTCTTGTTATGTGTGGCAATGAATATGAAGAAGTGTGATCATTGCATAATATAATATCTCGATACCGTGGTATTTGTCCATTTGCCCGAAAGGCAGAGGATGGGTTCTAACTTCCTCAGCATGAAAGGCCTTACAGAATGCAAATAATGGTGCTTTGATACCTTGGAGCAAAAGCTGCGCTGGTCATCATAGCCAACCCAAGAACTGCCAAGAGTGGCATATGGAGCTTTCTGTTGATCAATCCATGCAGTAGTTGCACCGGAGAGGAAGTCACAGACCTGTCACAGAAGACAAGCGAGCAATCCAAGTTCAGCTTCTTGCCCTCCATCCTTACCTTAATCCTCCTAAATTTGGACCACAACCTTTTAGAAGTTCAGTTGCTGTTTTATTAACAACGCCGATAAAGGCAGGAAAATTAAACAAGATCTTTTTTTTAACTCTAAAACACAGGTGTCAAATAATGTCTAACTATAATTTTGAAATAACTCGACTTTGGATGACTGATTTTTCATACCTTCCACAAAAATCACCCGTGTAGGTTTATTTATGCGTTATACGTCGTTCACATAACTGTGATTACTTATTGCACTTTTAAAAATGAACATTAAACCAGATTCCGGATCGTCATTCATCCTCGCGAGAGGATGCAAGAGACACAAAAGTACACAATGTATTTTCTAAAAACTTAAAAAAAAATGTAAAAAAAAGTCAGAAACTTTTTTAACAATTTCTAAACTAATTTTGTTTCTCTCCAAACGTCCATTTGATGGAGACTTTCTGGAGATGAATGCTCCCATGCATGTTTCGGGAAGTTTCGAAAGTGCAATAAAGTTATTTATGTTTGGATAATAAACTAATAACGGATGAAAAAAAAACATTATCCGTACCAGGTGTTGATTGTCTGTCGTCATGTATGCCTCTACATCAGTAATTTGGAAAAGTTTGTCCCAGTCGATGTTTGCCATCCTCGTTGGTCTAAGCACTTGAGGGTAAATAATATTAAACTACCATGAACATCAAAATACTGTATATACATTGATATTAGCCAATCACAGCGTGAGGAGACGGGTCGTCTTTAATACGTCACGAGGCCAGACGTTAATGAAAGAGTGACCGTGACTGGCTAGCGAACGGCTGAGATTTCTGACTTAACGGCTGAGCTTTCGGACTCCATGGACCGCAATACCGTCCAATTTGAGCGAAAATGCGTCAATTTTGTCAGCCAAACACATAAAAACAGAACATAAAACGATACGTGTATCTTCAGTGGCCATCTTGGTGCATGGATCGCCACCATTTGGAAGCCCCCCGGGGAAGAGTGGGGGGCTTCCCCAGGTGGAAATTTGTCTTAGGCAAAGTGTGTTAGACCACAGAAGTGTTTAAAACATACGTAAAACAGACATCTAAAAACACATCAGCATAGCAGCATTGTACAATTAGTGTAGGGAATAAGACACTGGCGTGTTCGTGGACATTCCTACGATAAATGTTAAATGTTGAATCTAAAATGTTGGCAGAGCATCAGCAAATGTGAAACCCACCGTCACGTTGATATCAAGAGTTTATTTTTTGTTCCATAAAAATTACGTTGTGGTCTGTATGTAATTTTATTCCTCACTGACTTGTGTAGTTTTTTTTTTCCCCATCCCATGTGAAGTTACTTTTTGTAAATAGCAAGACTTGAATTTCACATGAAGAAACTGACTTCAATTTGACACAAGCTATTGTATTTTGCCATTCAAATGTAAATAAATAAATAAATAAACGGAAATATCAATGTTAAAATGCAAAGCAATTAAAGAGAGGTGGCGAATGGCAACGTAAGATGGCCGCCAGCGGGTTTACGTTATCCTACGGCCTGAAACTAAGTGGGTTTGGCGGTGCGTTTTGGTAGCGGAAGTGGCTCTGGTTGGCGGGCGGAAATCACGTGTCCCCCGCTCAGATGACAGATGTTGGGGGCAGTCAAAACACTAGACACAAAATGGCTGCCTTGGGTGTTGAGTAATGCCCTCCAATATGTAGCAATCTACTGTATGTTTTTATTTTATGGACACTTGGGCAAGTTATTTTTGTTTAAATGTTTTAGGTAATCATGCAATGTCGTCATGCTGATGTAAACCACCTGCGTGTGGGTGTGTCTAATAAAAACCCCAGGGAGTTGCGGGCAGTTGTCTCCAATGGTGTGGAAGAGAAGTCAAGTCTCCAAGTGTATTTTGTTACTTTTCCCTCGTCTCGACGCCTATAATTTGAACAGTTTGCAGATTAATATTAACTATGTCCACAGGTTATGGGCCCAGGGTGATGATTCCAATTATTACAAGTGTTGTTTTTTTAACACTGTTGTGGCATCGTGAGTCGTCAATCGGCAGAACTGAGTAGGAGCCACTGGTCCCGACTAGCATTCGACGGGGATGAAAATAATGATGAATTATGGGAGACAAAGTTCCTTGGTTACCTTTGTCTGCAGGGCCTGAAAGAAACACTTTTAGGACCACCCACAAGTGACGATGACGACGCGCCGTTAGAGTACGAGAAAAATAGCTGATACAGTTCTTGGATGACAAAAGCTTGTCACTGGTGATGCGAGAGGCACAAGATGATGGCCGTGCAGCACTCCAAATTTTGAGAAACTATTATGCAGGTAAAGGAAAGCCAAGAATGATCAGCCTGTATACAGAGCTCGCCTCGCTCCAGAAATCAAGTAGTGAGAGTGTGACTGACTATGCGATTCGCGCAGAGACTGCCATCACAGCGTCAAGAAACGCAGGAGAGACTTTAAGTGACGGGCTGTCGGTAGCAATGGTCTTGAAGGGGCTCCCGGAATCGTTGAAGCCATTTGTGATTCATATCACACAAACAGAAATAGAGAGTGTGATAGGAGAGCGACTAAACCATTCGAACTGGTACACACAGATTTGGCAGGACCAATAAACCCAGAGTCAAAAGAGGGGTATAAGTACGTTTTGTCTTTTACTGATGGTTTTTCCAGTGCAGCGTTGGTTTATTTCCTTAAACAGAAGAGTGACACAGTACAAGCAACTGAGAAGTTTATTGCAGACACAGCCCCTTATGCTAAAATCAAACGTATCAGATCTGACCATGCAACCGAATACACTGCAAGCAATTTCAGAACTTTAATGGTTAAAAATTGTATTCGGCATGAGTCTTCAGCACTGTATTCCCCACATCAAAATGGAACGGCTGAGCGAAATTTGCCCACGCTTTTTGATATGGCAAGATGCATGTTACTGGAGTCTGGATTACCAAAAGGTTTGTGGCCTTATGCTGTCCAGATGGTGGCTATAATTAGGAATAGATGTTTTAACAAACGCACAAAGGTGACACCAGTAGAGGCACTGGCAGGGAGATGACCAACCTGTCTACAATGAAAAAGTTCGGGTCTGAGTCTTTTGCCTATAGACGAGACGAGAGAAAGCTCTACCCAAGGAGTGAGAAATGTATTTTCATTGGTTACGACAAAACCAGTCCTGCGTACATTGTCCATTTTCCTGATAGTGGTAAAGTCCAGAAAAACAGATTGGTCACATTTTTTCCCAAAAGTGGTGTTGAGCAGCAAACTCAGACTAATGTTGCGTCTGATGATGAGGATGATTTGAGGATGAAGCACAGAGCCGGTAAAATGAGGCAACGAATCCTGTCAGCAGACAGAGATGTAAACATATTGATATAAAGTACCACTTCATTAGGACTACAGTGATGGAGGGATATGTTATGTTCATGTATTGTCCAACTGAGGATATGGTTGCAGATGTAATGACGAAGCCTGCTACTAAATTGAAGTTCATGAAGTTTGCTGGACTTATTTTTGGAGAGTGATGTATTAACAAACAAAAAAAAAAAAAAGGAGGAGGGTTTAAGAGCTTGTTATTGAGAACAAGTGGGGGTGTTGGGCGATGCTCTCTAATTTGTAGCAATCTATGTTTTTATTTTATGGACACTTGGGCAAGTTGGGCCATATCCGCTCCTCCGAACGCCATTGCAGATTTTCCGAGCCACGGGGAAGCTGCAGAGGATATGAAGGAAAAACCAGTGGCCGTTGTTAAAAGACCCGACACGAACAGTAAGTGAAAAACTGTTCCAGTTTCCGTAGCGTGCTAATGCTAATAGCTAATAACAATTGAAGCATTCGTTTTCCCCCGTGACGTGCGCTGGTAAATGAATAAACTCTAGATATTTATGCGTAATGTTCTACCCGTGTTATTTCAATTCCCAATTACCCAACTGATGATAATGATTGGCAACTCTGCTAGTTCAGGTGCAAACTTTATTCCCGGAGAAAGTTGAAGGAAGTTATTTGCTTCCAGTTTAGGTCTAAATAGTTGGACAGTAAGGAAGTGGTAAGAATGAGTCTCTTGTCCTTTATTTCCTCCCGATGTATAAAATAAGTGGTTCTGTGCAGGAAAATGACAGCCTTTGTCAATTATTCATTTT
Source organism: Hippichthys cyanospilos (assembly GCF_059441005.1). Taxonomy (NCBI): domain Eukaryota; kingdom Metazoa; phylum Chordata; class Actinopteri; order Syngnathiformes; family Syngnathidae; genus Hippichthys; species Hippichthys cyanospilos. The sequence continues at coordinate 3,569,850 of NC_142377.1, forward strand.
AGTGACTGCTGCGGTTCTCGATGAAATACTCATGGCTTAAATACAGATTCTTGTTTGGAGCTTTTTTTTTGTTGTTGTTTCCTCCAAATTCCTTTTGCTTACTCGAGGTGATGGTGGTGTGGAAACAGCAGAAGAAGCCGTGGAGCCCACGGAGCCTGACATCAACGCGTTGCGCACTGACATGTTTGAAAAGATGGTCGTTTCTCTTCAAAAACTCACAGGTCTTGCTAAAACGTATTCATTTACTCGTTACATTTTTCAACCACGGCTGCCTTTATTTTTTCGTGACCTCTTTTCTCAGCCACTTGCCAAGATTATCGTCCGTTAGAGAATATGAACAAAGTAACTGGTCTGAAATACATGGAGATGAAAGACATCAGCATCAACATCCGTCGAAACTTGCAGGATCTCAACCATAAGTGTGAGTCATATATACAATCTGCGTCACCCTGAATCGAGGAATAAACAGAAAAACACAAGGTAACGTGTTTGATTGTTTTAGTAAGAAGCGGACTTTTTAAGATGAAAACAGTGGAGATCAGTAGCAAGTCTCATTGTCAAATATGAAATATACTTGAATTTTGTGTCAATCTGCAAAGGACTGCAATCCGTGGCCTATAAGCTGCCATATTTACATGCAAATAAAGGCAAGTCCCCCAAAAATAACATTTTCTACATTAGTCTAAGCGCAAACTCGTGATTAGAATTGCGTTTGTGGACTACCAAAATCAAAAAGTATCCATCAAACGTTACATGAACTTTTAAGGAATACAATGGAATATATTAGGCCTTCCAAATTCTGTCATTTTTTGGAGAGGGGGATTTTTTGTTTCAAAAGTACTAGTGTTATCGGTATTTGGTAGCAGTATCGGTGGCTGCTCAAGAGTTAAGTACTCGTACGGGTATAGATGTGAAAAAAAAATGGTATCGAACATCTGTACACAACGTAGTGACAAAGCACCACTTTTGTCTTAATGAAGTTTCTCAATCCACATCGACGTGATTGCTTGGCGTCAAGACACTACGAGATGGTATCAAAACTCCCTTTTTTGTTCAACGAAGCTCATAAACTCACCCAAACAGTTTCGCGCCATAAGACGACGCCAAATCATCACTTCATGCCGTAGCACAAAAACATCTGCTAATATTTGCTTTTTGTAATGACCGATTTTCATCGTTAAAAAAACAACAACAAAATGGGCTCTGCTTACCACGGATCAAATAAATAGCTACTGTATATACAGAAATGAATAAATAGATTTATTCGAATTATTTTCCTCCATGTGTTCAGGTTTACCCACTCTGGCTCTGCCCGTTTCTCCCGCCCCCCCGGGAGGGGGATGGTCCACCCCAAAGGGTAAGAGGAGGAGCCGTACGTGGACATCGGCGCGTACGCTTTGAGGCAACGGCGTCCGCGTGGCGACTGGAGAAGTTCGTCCGGGACGTCCACGGGTACGTCTCGCGCTGATTTGCGCTGCGTGGCTCAAATGACACACTTCGAGATGCTTGTGCAACAGCGTGAATAATTACAGTTTGTGGAAAAAATTGCAGAATGATGTTGAATTGCGTATATGACCTTTAATTAGATGAATTGCAGGATAGAACAAAAATAACAGATGGACAAGTGAAGCTTTATGAAGTACTTGAGATTTTTTTTCTTAGTGTTCTAGATGGCACTTCAGATTTAACGATGCGGTGGAAATGTAATCGTTTCCACTGAACTAGCATTTAAACCAATAGCACCATCTAGAGGAGTAAAAAAGTGCTTTGTGACGCTTTTTTCTCCTCACTAAATAATATGAACTTGTTTTATTTTACACTTTCATAAACGGAGTCGTAGGACTTAGCTAAACAGTTTAAAACTGCCATGGCTTGAATTGATGTAAAAATATTGACATTAGAAATGAGGTGACATTAGGTCCACTCCACGTCTTAGGTGGACCAGAAGGATGAAAAGGAGACAGTGGATGTCTCCAGGGGATCCAACTCCTTAATAAGGATGGAGCTCCGGTCCTCATCTCGTAGGCTGCAAAAGTCCGACGGGGGGTGGCGTTTGAACGCCTCGGCCGCTTCCGTGGCTTCCTGTTCCTTAAATAACGCGGAGGTCAGGGCTTCCTCCTCCTCAAGCGGGACGCCGGCGGACGAGGACGAAGAGGGGGCGGACGCCTCGTCCCGTTCCAGCTCGAGGGGTTCCAGCTCCTTTAACAAGCTGGAGATCCGGTCCTCCTCGGATCCGGCTTGCGGCGAGGAGGACAAGAATGCCTCGGCGCAGTCCATGACTTCCTTCAATTGGGTGGAGACCAGGTCTGCTTGGGGTACTGGATCCAAAGTGCACATGCACGGAGGGTCGGTCTGCACGGGGACCTCAGGTGCCAACACTGCAAACCCAAACAGCTGCTATCCTTTCAATTCACGAGTGTATTACAAAAACTTTTTTTGACAAACCTGAAATGATAAATGAGAGGGATGCAAAAAGTGTGGTTCGTTTCATGACATTGGAATGAAAACGCAAGCTCGGGATAGGGAAGTTTTTAAAAGGATGTGTCGTTTTTGGGGAAGGATTTATGTCTATCCTAAAGGCATATTTTACATTTTTTAAGCTTTGAGACATTCACAAGTTTCCAAGTGTTTGGCAAAAGAAAATTCCAAAATTGTTGTTATTAAACAATGTATGTGCTATAGTAATCAAATACTTTAGTAACTCAAGTAATCAAGTACTTACAGTATAGTACTAACCATCTCTATGCTAATTGATTACTTTTGTATCAGGTCATCACTTTAATTACCCAAAGTACTCAATTACTTAGCGCAAAATGACCTCATGTAATGATGATTTTTGTACATCATTATATATTACCAGCCATTTACAGAACCTCATTTAGCCTAATGCTTAAAAACATTTTTTGCAAAAATAAAGACTAAGGGGCTGATACTACTTGTTCTGGTATATGTATGGGGGGAAAAAGTGGTATAGAACAGCCGTAATTTGAAGTTGATGGCTCTAAACGGTGAGTTGATATTTAAATCATTGTAAATTAACTTGCTAATCAATTAGTTGTTGAATAGTTGAGTCGTTTTGATATCTCTGTTCAGAGGTATTAACTGTTAGTCGTCAAGACATTCACGCTTTAACTCATTCAATGCCACTGGCATCAATGAGCGTTTCAACAAGGGAGGCGGTGAACGGTGACATCAAAGCCAAAAGGTGGTAGCGAGTTTGCTCGAGACTGCCCTCTGCTGTCGATTGGATTTGACGTCATTGGAACTGACGTGATTGCTTAATTCACCCCTCCTCGTGATTTTGTTTTAGTGACAGCGAGGTCAAACTGTTTTAACAGTATTAATTGTACACGAGGATAAAATCATATCAAATGAATTACAGATGGGGAAAAAAAACTACTTTTTACTGCTAAAAAATGTGAAATAAGTCAAATATCGAGTACTCACTGGTTGGACCGTTTGAACGCTTGGCTGCACTGACCCACTCTCTCTTTCTGCCCTGCACAAGACACGACAAAAAGATCATTAGTGCGCAATAAAACAACATTATAAAAAACGAGAAAATGCCTTCTGGAGAACTTGCGTGGAAAAGATGATGGATCAAAGGAGGTCTCCACATGACCTCTTTTCATCTGTGAAGCCCTTTGAGACTTCGGTGGTTTAGGGCTATACTAATAAAATTTGATTTGATTTGATTTGAATATCATAGAATCTAGGGTGTACCTAATAAATTGACCATGATTACCGCCACCTGGGGGTGGATAATGTGTGATGTACATAATAAACCCTGTCAAGATTACCGCGGGAGAGAAAATCTTGCGTGTATCTACATACATGATAAAGATGGCCGGGGTGACTTTAAAAAAATGGAATTTTTAAAGCTAACGTGATGGTGAAAACAAAGTTTTCCCAATGTGAGATGAATGTGCTAGAAGTTGGGATTCTGCAACGGAATGACAATTTAAACTATTAAAAAACAGGAACATTTATTGGTGGAAATATCAAACATCTGTGAATCTGAAATGCAACGCTTTTCATGTGAAATGTCCAAACTCGCAACGGGAATGAATGGTGAAAAATACAAACATTCCTTTCCGTAATTATTGACTTATTTCACTGTTATTGTAACTAATTGACTCACGTAGTTCTTGCTACAGGAGCAGTCCGGGTACATTTTGGCGTGCAGGCGGCTGAGACGCTGGGATTCTTCGAAATATCTCTCCTTCTCATTCGCTGGCAGTGACTTCCACTGTGGACGTAAAGTGTAAGCGTACACACATGCAAGCTCCACACCAAGAGGATGTGCAGAGCACAAACACTCACAATCTGCCCCAGGATCTTGTTCACGGAGGCGCTGTCTTTGGGACATTGGCCTCCTGACGAAATTTGGGCTCGCACGAAAGGCCGCTGCTCCTTCATAAAAACAATGAAGGCGTTAGGTGGCTTTTGGATACAAGGCCTGGAGTTATTGACGATCCGCTTTTTCCTATTGAGGCAACAGAAAAAAAAATCAAAAGTGTGCCTAGTCTGCACGTTAAATTGTGGCAATTATGGCGTTACCGATGAAGTCGGTAGTGGAGGAGGGAAATCAGTCCCAGGCGGAAACTCGTACGAAAGTTGTCCAACTCTACGCACTTCGAAGCACACAAATCAAAAAATGAGATTGACTACGTTTTTTTTTTTTTTTTTTTTTTTTTTTGGTGCGGTACTTGCGTCACTCGGACGGGAAGTTGGTTCTGCTCAACAGGTGCACCGCTAAACTGCAAAGTTAAAACAAGTTAGTAACGTACTTTTTATGAGCAATAATGTCTAACTATAATTTTGAAATAACTCGACTTTGAATGACTGATTTTTCATACCTTCCACAAAAATCACCCGTGTAGGTTTATTTATGCGTTATACGTCGTTCACATAACTGTGATTACTTATTGCACTTTTAAAAATGAACATTAAACCAGATTCCGGATCGTCATTCATCTTCGCGAGAGGATGCAAGAGACACAAAAGTACACAAAGTATTTTCTAAAAACTTAAAAAAAATAAAAGTCCGAAACTTTTTTAACAATTTCTAAACTAATTTTTGTTTCTCTCCAAACGTCGATTTGATGGAGACTTTCTGGAGATGAATGCTCCCATGCATGTTTCGAGAAGTTTCCGAAAGTGCAATAAAGTTATTTATATTTGAATGGCGGACACTAGGACCCAGTAGGCATGATGCTATGATCCTTTGATGCTTTGAACCTGTTGGCTTTGTCTTTGCTGTTTTGGATCTCCACGAGCACAGCAACGTGTGGTTTCTTCGCCTCGCCACATTTGGATAATAAACTTATAACGGATGAAAAAAAAAAAATATCCGTACCAAGTGTTGATTGTCTGTCGTCATGTATGCCTCTGCGTCAGTAATTTGGAAAAGTTTGTCCCAGTCGATGTTTGCCATCCTCGCTGGTCTAAGCACTTGAGGGTAACTAATATTAAACTACCATCAACATCAAAATACTGTATATACATTGATATTAGCCAATCACAGCGTGAGGAGACGGGTCGTCTTTAATACGTCACGAGGTCAGACGTTAATGAAAGAGCGACCGTGACTGGCTAGCGAACGGCTGAGATTTCTGACTTAACGGCTGAGCTTTCGGACTCCATGGACCGCAATACCATCCAATTTGAGCGAAAATGCGTCAATTTTGTCAGCCAAACACATAAAAACAGAACATAAAACGATACGTGTTGTCTTAGGCAAAGTGTGTTAGACCACAGCAGTGTTTAAAACATGTAAAACAGACATCTAAAAACACATCAGCATAGCAGCATTGTACAAATAGTGTAGGGAATAAGACACTGGTGTGTTCATGGACATTCCTACGATAAATGTTAAATGTTGAATCTAAAATGTTGGCAGAGCATCAGCAAATGTGAAACCCACTGTCAGGTTTATATCAAGAGTTTATTTTTTGTTCCATAAAAGTTACGTTGTGGTCTCTATGTAATTTTATTCCTCTCTGACTTGTGTAGTTTTTTTTTCCATCCCAAGTGAAGTTACTTTTTGTAAATAGCAAGACTTGAATTTCACATTAAGAAACTGACTTCAATTTGACACATGCTATTGTACTTTCCCATTGAAATGTAAATAAATATAGAAAAACCCGGAAATATCAATGTTAAAATGCAAAGCAATTAAAGAGAGGTGGCGAAAAGCAACGTAAGATAGCCGCCAGCGGGTTTACGTTATCCTACGGCCTGAAACTAATTGGGTTTGGCGGAAAAAAAGAGAGATGGCGGATGGGACAAGTCGACGTTTATAAGTCCTCGCGTCAAAGCCCCGAAAAATACTAAGGAAGTTTGCAGTATAAAGTCAGGAGTGGACTGATTTCGATGCGAGTGTTTGTGTAAACATTTACTTTATCGGGAATCGCAGAGTGAGAATTTTAAATTATCTTTTGAGGCGACATGCGCTCCGGAAAGCTTAAAGCTAAGCTAATGGAAACTACGGCCTCGGAGCAAACCAAGTTGAGAAACCACAATTACTCTGAGATGGAGGGTACCGCCACGGGTGCAGGGAAAAGAAAAGAACCTCCCGGTACCCCGACCAAAAGTCACCAACTGCTTGCTAAGTCAAAACATCTCCAAGAGTCGTCTGCTGTATCAAATGAAGCTCTTCTTAAGGCCATAGAAAAGTTGACAGATAAGATGGATATCTTTGGGGTTCAGTTAAAAGAAAACTCCGTCATGGTGGCCAACATTTCCAGAGCTGTTGAAATAAATGCAGCTGAAATTAAAGAGTGCAAAGAAACTATTCAAACCGTACAAGAAGTTATGCCACGTCTCATCAAAGAAAATGAGTACCTGAAAGATCGAGCGTTGGAATGAGAACGGTATAAGAGAAGATGGAATCTTAAGATACATGGGCTGAAAGAAAAGGATGACAAACGCCTCCGAGATATTAGCGTGGAGGTCCTGTCCAAGATTGCACCACAGTGGGCCCCCTTGATGGAGACAGTAGTTGAGTCCGTTCATCGCCTTGGAAGAAAAAAGGAGGGGAAACACCGTCAAATCATCATGCAATTCTCAATGAGGCACTACAGGGATAGCGTCTGGAAGCTGTCTAAGAACTGTCAAGTCTGCAAGGACATGGGAATCCATTTCAAGCAAGATTTCTGCAAAGCTGACCTGGTGGTCCGGGCTGCTGCATGGCCAAAGATGGAACAAACCAGGGCGACAGGGAAGAATGTATATTTCAGAGGTCATGTGGGCTACATTAATGGCATCAGGGTTGCAATAGACTAAAGTTCTACAAAATGCTACAGGGTATGTGCGCTCTCTTTTCTCCCAGGTAGTTGCACCTTTTTGTGGTGAATTCATTTGAACACTGTGCAGGTTATTTGAGGACCATTTTATACACAAGAGTTTTTGTATTGGAATTTAGGTGTCTAATTTAATAGTTGATGTTTTTTTTAAATATGTGTTTTGATACCATTTGCTTCAGCAAGAATATGTTCCACATTGCATTATTTTAGAGAATGTTCAAGTTTCTGGAAAAAGGAAAAGGAAACAAAAAGCAAAAACAGAGTTAATTATGAAAGTTGGATTTTAGTTTAGCTTGCACAGTACCCGAATTTGCACTTTGCTCACAGTATTCTTCTTATTACATAGGGTTGTGTAGCAATTTTGTTTTATTCATGCACATGTTTACATGGTCACTCTTTACATTGTTTTACTCATGCACACGTTTACACAGTCAATTAATACTTGGGAAAATATTATTACGAAAGAGGAAAAGGTACTTTCTTTATACTGCTTGAATATTAGACGGGCTATACTGCTCTGCACAAGTTCGTAAACAACATACTTATTTCTTGTTAGATTTCTATTTCTCAATTCTGTATGCCCTTTTTCACTTCTAACCTTTCCTTTATTTCTCTTAATGTTAGGGGTGTATGAGATTCTGTTAAAAGAAAATCGATTCTCCTATTTTGCAAAAATGAAATAGATAATCCAGACTCTCAAACGTTTACGTGCTACAAACCTAATGGATCAAGTAAATCCAGAATTGATATCTGGTTGGTATCCGATGTTAGCCAGGGGATTGAATCCAAGGCTTCCATGTCGGCAGCACCTTTGACAGATGGTTCAGCTCACCTTTAGGTCATCACTTACGGGTTTTTAAAAGGGGTATTGGAAATGTAATTCATGTTTAGTGGAAAATGAACCTTTCTGCCAGGAAGTAATCGATATGATTCGCAATGTGATATCTGACACTAGCATTGAATCTTATAGTGGAAAATGGGAATATTTGAAGTATAAAGTACGTCAGATTTCTATCTCAAGGAGTAAATCGCTTGGTAAAAAGAGTAAAGCCATGCAGCTTGACGTCATCAAAGACATTAATAGAATTTGCAGTACAACTTCGATCAGTAATGATAACAGACAAAAACTTTTACTTTTGCAATCTTCGTTAGATAATATCTACATTTCTAAAGCTAAAGGAGCATACATCCGATCAAGGGCAAAATGGGTCGAAGACGGCGAGAGGAGCTCAGCATATTTTTGTAGATTGGAGAAAAAGAGACAAGAACGGAATGCTAATGAACCTTACTGATAGATGACCAAGAATGTATTAATCCAGATTTAATTTCAAAAGAGATTTTCAAATTTTACAGTAAATTGTATACATCTAGAATACATATATACAATTACATGTATACAACTAGAATAATTGAGATTTCTGAAGAAATTGTGTGTGAAGGTGTAACCTCTGAAGGCAAAGGTGTTGAATGGCAAAGATAGAAGGGAAAAACTGAAGAAGTGGAATTGTGGGTGAATTTTGAATTCTGGGAAGAGGAAAATGGATACCACCATGGAATGGTGGGAATTGGAGGAATCAGTTGAAGTTGGAACGGTCGGAATCGGAAGAAGAATGGCAAAGATAGAATGGAAAAACTGAAAAATTGGAATTGTGGGTAAATTTTGAATTGTGGGTAAAAATGGAATGGCGGGCATCGGGGGAATCGATTAAAGTCGGAACGGTCAGAATCGGATGAAGAATGGCAAAGATAGAAGAGAAAGACTGAAAAAGTGGATTTGTGGGTAATTTTTGAATTCTTGGAAGAGGAAAATGGATACCACCATGGAATGGCAGGAATTGGGGTAAACGATTAAAGTTGGAACGGTTGGAATCGGATGAAGAATGGCAAAGATAAAAGGGAAAAACTGAATAAGTGGAATTGTGTGTAATTTTTGACTTGTGGGGAAAAATGGAATGGCGGGCATCGGGGAATTTGATTAAAGTTGGAACGGTGGGAGTCGGATGAAGAATGGCGAAGACAGAAGGTTACAAAGTACAATTAACTGAGGAATTATGGGTAAAAAAACAGTGCTTATTTTATCTCTGAAAACTGTTGGCTCGGAATGCAAAAAAACTAGGGGTCCCAACGTGATGTTTGGAGTCCCAAAAATCGCACAGTAAAAAGGACAAAATTTAAGCTTCAAACTGTATTTACAAGACGCGAGTGAAAACCAACCATAGATATTAACAAATGTCACAATAAAATGTATTAAAATAAAATAATAGATTGAACGTACATGTAGCTGCCATCGTCATCTTCTTTATCGCAACCACTGATACAACAGTCCGTTTGGTACAAAAGTCCACTTCGCTTCAACATGTCAACTTTTGCTCCTCTTCTTGATTTTCGGAAGTGTTTTATTTTCGCTTTTTACTTTCTGGCTCATTATTACCTGATTATGTTTTACCGTACATGACTTTTCACTGATACGAACAAAATTGCCGATTTTATGTTGTTTCGGGCTTAAATATAGCACTTATAGGAGGCTTTTTTTTCTATAACGAGATCCTGCAGTTGAAATCTCACAACAAAAATATCTCAGGTAAAAACGAGAAAACGTGACCTGCAAGATCAACGCAAACATGGCAGATGTGTAAAAAATGTTTTGAACTGGTCAAGTTTTGCAGAATAAAAGAGTAAATGGACAATGATTAACATTTTCATGTCAAAATACTACTCCTTGATTTAAAAAAAAAACTAGGGGTGGGAATCTTTGACTGTCTCGCAATCAATCCAATTCTGATATTGGGGGTCTCCGATTCAAAATGATTCGATTCGATCAAAAACGATTTCTGCTTCAATCTATAGATGTGCAAACAATCATCATACAACTTCAGTCTGCTTTGCAAGACAGGATAAAAAAATGTCCAAACATTCAGCGGTGCTACTGGGCAACTACTGCAGCCGAGCATCTTCTGCAGTATTTCTTCCCTGAAAACACACCTGCTTGGCTAGACAACTGAGTTTATTTTTGAATTCAACGGACCGTAAAATCTGAAGAAATGTGTAGACAACCTATCATATAAAATATTCTTGACATTTGGTTTGAGGCTTTCTAATTGCCAACACAGGAAATAAATTGGTCAGCACTCACCACCTTCATAGTGATTTAGAGAGAGATCATAAAAAATGCCTAATTTATTCTTTAAGACAGTGGTTCTCAAAGTGGGGTCAATGGCCTGACTGCAGGGGGTCTGTGAAATTGTCACATCCCGTAAACTTCATCATGTGTCTATGCTTGCAGATTAGGGGGCGGAGCCACCTGACTCACATCTAAAGCGCGTTGCTGTCAGGGGACGATATCAGTATACCGGTTTTCTGTTCCTCGTTTCCTCGAACCATATCGTTACTGCCTAAGAATTTCTGTTGCTATTTTTTGCTACCTAGTCCTAGCAGTTTTTCTGATAACGTTTTTATGTTGGAACTTTGTATTTCTTGGCGATGGCCTCCTGCTGGTTCCGCCCCGGAGTCTTGCGAATTACATGGTTTTTTTGCATTGTCTCTTTTATTTGTACTTTTAAACCTCGTTTTCACCTTTGCGTTGTACTTTGAAGAATTTCCATTGTTACTTCACGCATTGCAGGCTTTTTGTCAATAAAACCGTTTTTTTTCTACCCCAGGCCGTTTTCTGAGTGTTCCAGGGTTCACTTCCTGCTTGTCTGGGTCATTTGCCATGACAGAAATCATTTTGGTGGTTTGGAACTGATTTAGTTTATCTTGTAAAGTAACAAATTTGTGCCTTATTTGGTTTTTGGCGTCGCCTCTGGCCACTGTTGAAAGTGCATTTTGTGGTGGGGAAGGATGGGCTTCAGTTGGGAGCAGTTGCTGTCGGTGCGTACGAGTTGTTCCTTTTCTTTGTGAGATCTGGCCCACGAGTGTCTGTGAGTTGTGTTTTCTTTTTTGGAACGAGTAATTTTGGACATATTGGTATCTGCTCAATATTACTCATTTGTTGGTCCAACTTGTGACTGTTGATAACATGCTATCTAATGTTAGTTTTTATCTTCAGAATTTTATAAAGTGTTGCCTTTAATGTGTTAAGCTCCATACCATTTTCGTTTGTGCTAGGTATTTCCTTTTGGTAAATGTTACCATATGCAAATGTTTTGCCTCTAATTAACATTTTGTATTGAAAGAAATACAATTTGTGATTCAATAATTTGATTTAAACTATGCAATTTGAGCACATTTCAGAAGATATATCATTTTTGCAAATGGGATGTGCCTGAATTATGTTTGGTTCATTTTATTTTATTTACAGTTTTACAATATAAATGAGTGAGAGCTGTACTACTGACACAGCCAAATCAGTCACACTAATTTGCTGTGCTGTCTATCTCGATAGAAGCCATTGTAACTTAAAGGAAGGACAGAACAGAGGGTGATTGATCAAAAATAAATACACAGTACTTGTGTTCATTTCATTCTATTTTACATTCAATTGTGAAAGTATTCAAGACCCTTCAATAAAGCAATCAATTCAACCAGTGTAATATATTTTTACAAATGTAATAAATGTGTTTTGTGTCTAAAATTGGGTACTAAGGAGGCAATGAAGTCAGCAAAGCATTTTATTTTATAATGCTGTTTTTAACAATTGATAATTGGCAGCAAAAGAGTCACACGCCAAAGTTTTCCTTCAAGTACACTAAGAAAGAAAATCAGCGTTGATTTTCAAACATCTTTTTATTGAACATTTGACCCAAATCAATATTCATTCCTCACAATTATGATAAAGTGTGTTAATAAGGGGATTTCTTAAATTATCTCACAAAATCTAGTGCATGTTGCAAATTAAGTTATATTAATAAATAATTGATAACATTAATTGGAAAATTCTTGTATAAATGAATCTGAACTACAGTTAATATGGTTTATGTAAACATTGATAGTTATTTTGCTTATTTAGTTTGACTTCTTGGACAAAGCAACATCTGGCTTCCTACTTGTATAAATAAAGCTGTGCAAACGAGTGAAAGCAAGAATATAGGGGTCACCAGGCCACCAAAAGCTTCAGCTGACTCCTTGACCACCTGATGAGTTACATGTTTCAAATTGTCTGTCCACTCTTCAGACACAAACACAAAAAAGACTTGAGCCATAAGTCATCACACAGCACACACATACTGCTCGAAGAACCTTTGAGGTAAAATAGTTTTGTGCTACCACATAACAGTTCTTACACTGAAACAGAGAAAATGTTACAACTTCAGCATTACTATTCTTGATATAGGTGAAGTTGTCACTTAATGTGTTTAACAACCATTTTCTTACCATGTACATCCTATAAAACCTACAAGAGGTG